>NC_051163.1:71060681-71360681 GCF_013339745.2 Dermacentor silvarum
TGCGCATTGTTGGCTTTGGCGGCTTTAAGTCCCTAATTTTTGCAGCAGGAATTCTGAGATCGGGATGATCACAAAGTGATCATCCCGATCACTTTGGCTGTTTCGGCGTGCGGGAACCTTGTTTACAGTGTTTCACTATGTCATGGGTGCCGATCATAAAGGCTAGTCCTTTTCCACTCGCCATTAAAACATAATCCCTTGTGACAGCCTTGTCAAATATCTGATGTAATGTCACAAAGCACAGGAGCCACTGCTATGAGCCTGCCACTGACACAAGCTGTAGTGCATCATGTGATTACACATTTTTAGAGCCTACTCGAGGCACATCAAGGAAAACAGTTTAACAACATTAATATAGGTTGATTCGTACAGTAGCAAACCTTTCTTTGCTCTTGCTTGGTAACGCCAGCAACATGCTTCTGGTGAAGGTCAAATTACTATGCCTAATTATGTCAGTGGGTTGATGAAGTTTAGAGTCTGACAAAGTCTTGTCTGGTCGGGAAGAGTCATGGCAAAAACAAAAACTGACACCGACCAAGGTGAAGTTATTTAAAAGCTTGATTTTTCGGCTTTCGAACGGGAACCTTGTTTACAATGTTTTCACTATGTCAGTGGGTGCCGCAATCATAAAGGCTAGTCCTTTTCCTCGCCCATTAAAAACATAATCCCTTGTGACAGCCTTGTCAAATATCTGATGTAATGTCACAAAGCACAGGAGCCAGCTGCTATGAGCCTGCCAATCTGAACACAACTAGTGCGCATCATGTGATTACACATTTTTAGAGCCTACTCGAGGCACATCAAGGGTAACAGGTTTAACAACATTATATAGGTTGATTCGTACAGTAGCAAACCTTTCTTTGCTCTTGCTTGGTAACACCAGCAAACATGCTTCATGGTGAAGGTCAAATTATTATCTATGCAGCTTAATTATTGTCAGTGGGTTGATGAAGTTTAGAGTCTGACAAAGTCTTGTCTGGTCGGGAAGAGTCATGGCGAAAAAAAAAACACCGACCAAGGTGAAGTTATTTAAAAGCTTGATTTTTCGGCTTTCGAACGGGAACCTTGTTTACAATGTTTTCACTATGTCAGTGGGTGCCGCAAGCATAAAGGCTAGTCCTTTTCCTCACCCATTAAAACCCATAAAAATGTAATCTACCATAGTCCTCAGTGCATCATATTAGTATTAGGTTGTAAACTGAATTAGAACATTTATGCGTCTAAGACACCTTGAGAACCACAGCCTTATCAATATGCGTGCTGTAATTCCAAGCACAGGAGCTTCTCAATACCCCTGCTCCAAAGCTTAAAGTACAAATGCAATCGAATTTAACTGCCAAATTTGTAATAAATAAGTAGTACTACTGAAGCAATCTTGGAAAAGGTGCGGGGCTGGTAACTGTCTCATTTTCTTTTTGGCAGCCTTTTAATAGTGCCTTAGCAGACGAAGCATGCACTTGGTGGTTAGTGGCTGTGACGCGAGTTTACGTCGCCTCTGGGATTTTTATCACACCGCAGGCAGCTGCAGGTGGTCCCTTCTCATACGCCATGCCAAGGAGTCCTGCAATCCGAGTCATGCATCACTGCCGGTGACTGGTAATGGTGACATTTTTTTCATATTCAGTATCAAGAATGCTTACTTTTCCTAGCCTTTTGTCACTCATCCCCTCGTTTTTCAAATGTTAAAGTGTTGCACGTAGGCTGTTCTGTATTCACACTACTCGAATATTTTTTTTCCACAGCCCCAAATTTAGTTTTAGTTGGACTTTATAAGCACTTCAAAGCAGCAAAAGCCAACAGTGCACAGTTTAAAGCAGCTGGAGGTGCTGCTTCATGTGTACCAATTGTCACACTCACTGCAGAAGGTTGCTGACAAGTATGGGATCCCAGTTGTGCTGTTTGACGTTGTGCTGCTAAGCCCGAGGGCACGGGATGTAAACCTGGCTGTGGTAGCCGCATTTCAATGTGGGTGAAATGCAAAAACACCCATGTACCAATTAAGGAACCCCAGGTGGCAACATTAATTTGGAGTCCCTCGTACTGCATGCCTCATAATCATATCGTGGTTTTGGCACGTAAAACGCCAGAACTTAGTTTAATTTAACAGTTGGTGCCCTTCGGTTTTCCAATTTTCTCATTTTCTTGCTTACAAAAGCTCTGTTCTCGCTACAAATGACAAATTCGTGATTACGGAAGCCGAACTTTCAATCTAGCTTACCTCAATATTTTTCTTTAGCGTACCTTTAACATGCATTTATAGCATTGAACCTGAATTATTTTGCATTTATCCATGTTGGACTTGTGCTCAACAGCTGGATGGCATAGATGCAGAGCTACTACTGTGGGCTTCAAGTTGCAAGCTTGTCTTTTCATTTAGAAGTAAGATCACCTGAACCTGGTTCTCTATTATCAGGTAGACTACTAAGGAAGGCAGACATTACTTGCGTGATAGATCTCAGTGATCAGTTAAATTTGTGTTCAGTTTTTGGCCCCCAAAAAGTGAATAGAATTGTATATTGTAGTTGCAGGGCTTGAAGCTAGTAAGTCAAATGCACTTAACCCTTTCCCTGGCAGGTATGTCACAGCTTGTCACTCGCCACTTCTCCAAGTGCATTTCGCTAACTGCTAAATTTCAAAAGCAAACAAGGCTTGTGTGCTTAAAACGTTTCTCAGGTGATCGAAAGATAACCACTTGAAAGGAAATCAAGGCATGGTGCGACGATTGCGCCGTGGCACTGTGCAGTGTTTCTTGCTTAGAAGTCTTTGCAACCATTGAAGCCAAGTTACACGGGCATTCATCAAAGTGGTAGTATTGCTGTTGTAGAGCAAAGAACACATCTTTTCAGCTAACCTTACAATTTCGGAGCTGCGCAGCAATGTCTTTATTAGCACTGCGATTAAGCAAACTATCAGTTTATTTTTTTTGTAATATTTTTTTCAAACCTTCTTCCAAAATGAATATTTTAAGCAGCATATTTTATGCTCTTTATTTTGGTTTATGTTTCTTCGAATGACTAAAACATTTGGTATATACTTGGGTCCTTTTTCCAGAGTGTGTTTGGTATTACAAGGGTAAACAGATAGCGAGCCAAGCTGGTGTTGAAATGATCATCATCAGCCTATATTTATGTCCACTGCCGGACGAAGGCCTCTCCCTGTGATCTCCAATTACCCTTGTCTGCGCTAGCTGATTCCAACTTGCGCTTGCAAGTTTCCTAACTTCATCACCCCACCTAGTTTTCTGCCGTCCTCGACTGCGCTTCAATTCTCTTGGTATCCATTCTGTAACTCTAATGGTCCACCGGTTATCCATCCTACGCATTACATGGCTGGCCCAGCTCCATTTTTTCCTCTTAATGTCAACTAGAATATCGGCTATCCCCATTTGCTCTTTGATCCACACCGCTCTCTTCCTGTCTCTTAACGTTAGGCCTAACATTTTTCGTTCCATCGCTCTTTGTGCGGTCCTTAACTTGTTCTCGAGCTTCTTTGTTAACCTCCAAGTTTCTGCCACATATTTTATCACCGGTAGAATGCAATGATTGTACACTTTTTGTTTCAACGACAGTGGTAAGCTCCCAATCAGGATTTGGTAATGTCTGCTGTATGCACTCCAACCCAATTTTATTCTGTAAATTTCTTTCTTATGATCAGGGCCCCCTGTGAGTAACTAGCCTAGATAAACATACTCCTTTACAGACTCTAAACATGCATTAGCATTCCTGGTCGTTTTCAACTAGTGCTTTCCAGAAATGCATGAGAAAGGCTCTTGAAACATTTTTAACTGAAACAGTAAAGTAAATTGTGGCATATTTTGGGGACAGATATCTTGACAGCATAGTAGGAAGAAAAACGGAATGCTGACCAAAATGGTGTTTAAAAATTCTTAAACGTTTCGGCTTCCACGCGGAAGCCTTGTTCACTGAGCTGAGAGGCAAAGAACCTTCAACTTAAATCCCGTCCATAATCGCTTCAGTCATCTTGCCTATCTTGGCAGGAGATTGCTGTCGTTTCGATTAAGTGTGTGTGCTGTGGTTCGGATAGTCAGAGATTCCAGATACTGTCGCTTCATCCAGCTTTCTTGGGCGATGACTGAAGCTTGGCGCCAGTTGAAATCGTGTTGCTTGGTTTCTGCATGTTCAGCGAGTGCACTGGAAGGGACTTTTTTGCTTTTTCACATCGCTCATGTGCTCCTTCAAGCATCGCTCAAAATTGCTACTTTCACCAACGTAGACGTAATTGCAGTCCACTCACGGTATCTTATTTACAACGCCAGGGAACTTTCTTTTCTTAGTTGGTCCTTGACTTTGACATGTCGTGACGTAACTTGCGGCGGGGAACATGGGCAGCTGGCACATTATATTTACGCAGGACATGTGCCAAAGCTTCGCTGATGCTGGGAACATATAGAATGGCGGTGTGACATTGGCCGGGGGCATCATGCGATTCCGTAGGACGCGACGCTCTTTTTTCTGAAAAAGCGATAAAATGTTTCGGGGGGTAGCTGCACGCACCGAGCTCGCGTCGAATGCAGGTCAAATCGGAGCCCGAGTGTTCTGGCTTACTACAAATTCTTTAGGTTCTTTGTATTAACGATAATGCTGTGGACCACTTGTGGCACACAGTGTTTACAGAAGTGAAATGAAGATACCGCCCGGTGTGCGTGTCCTTCCTATGAACTTCCTGGGAGATAACCACTATCTATTCCGTTCTACCAATATGTCTAGAAAAGGTAGCCGGCCAGAGTCCTCCTCTTCACAGTGAAATTTATGGCACCCTCAGTGCTATTTAGGCGATCCGTGAAGGCAGCCAGGGTTTCTTTTTTAGGATGCAAAAGCAATCGTCAATGTAGCAGAAGAAAACTTTCATGGAGGATGAAAAGAAGCCAAGGCCCGACTTTCCACGGAAACCATAGCAAAATTTGCAGTGGTTACAGAAATTGATGTGCCCATAAGGGTTCCGTGCACTTACTTTTAAGTGACACTGCAGAAATTGAAGTATTTTTCAAGCAAAATTCGAGTAATCATGCGAGACCCTGTACTTCAGTTGCCATACGTTCACATAGCTTCGCATCAGCCAGAAGGGCAGCTTTGCATGCGTCCACCGCAAGGGCCGCAGAAACATAAGTGAAAAGGGAAACCACGTCAAAAGACACCATGACTTCATTATCATTCACTGTGAGGGGGTGTACCTTGTCAATAAAGTCTTGCGAGTTGCGAATAAACGTGGGGCCACTCCCAACAAGTTGAGCACACACATGGTAAAGGTAACTGGACAGTTTGCAGAGAGGGGACCGTGTGAAATCCACAATGGGCAGCATCAGAGTACCTGACTTGTGGATTTTCAGGAGAAAACATAGTGCCGGAGCTGATCCGTTGTGGCAAAGCAGCAAATAATAAATGTGTTCTTGCAGCATGTCGGCTAGAAGCTTTTCCAAATAGTTCCACCTTAAGTGTGGGGTCATGATTGAGGACGGTGTAGGTGCTTTTATCTTGAACAAGGTCCAACATTTTACTGATGTAGTCATTGGTGTTTATAATAACAGTGGCACTGCCCTTGTTGGCTGGCAATATCACTATGTTGCTATTCCTGTGGAGACTTAATGGCGTTTCGCTGCTCAGGCAAAAAGGCGGAAGGTGGCTTATGCGGTAGTTTGGTGAGAACGCTAATCACACGAGTACAGGCATCTTCACGCTCGGAGTGATCGACGAGACCAATGGCATGCTCCACGGCACAAACAACTTTTATTTTTGGGTCAGGTGCAGAACTCGTGTTGAAGTTCAGTCCAAGTTCAAGAACACTTAGCGCCAGCTGGCTAGGTGCGTATGAAGACAAGTTGCACACTGCTGATTTGACCCGATTCGACATGGTGCTCCTGTGGCATGGCATGAGACGTACCAGTTTGTTTCGGTGTGTAGTTTCAAAGCGGCAGGACTGAAGATGAGCCTTGAAGTTGGCGTGTAGGCTGGATGCTGGCGAAAACACCAGGGCACTGGTGCTCAAGGAGACGGCGAGCAAAGGACAAATGATTCTAGAAGTCTCTGATGGTTGCTTTGCAGTCCGAGATCCTTACTTGAAGTAATAAGCGCTCAGCTTTCGAGACAACTTTGTGTCTGAAAGCCGTGTCGACGGGTCTGAGCACGTGTCGTGACTTTGGGATCAGGCCTTGGGTTTTGCATGTTAGATTGAAGTTCAGGTGAGCCTTGAACTTAGTGTGCAAAACCCAAGGCCTGATCCCAAAGTCACTACGCCTGCTCAGACCCGTTGACACAGCTTTCGGACACAAAGTTGTCTCGAAAGCTGCGCACTTATTACTTCAAGTAAGGATCTTGGACTGCAAAGCAACCATCAGAGACTTCCAGAATCATCTGTTCTTTGCTCGCCGTCGCCTTGAGCACCAGTTCCCTGATGTATTCACCAGCATTCAGCTACATGCCAACTTCAAGGCTCATCTTCAGTCCTGTCACTGTGAAACGACGTACCGAAACAAACTGGCACGTCTCATGCCGCGCCACAGGAGCACCATGTCGAATCGGGTCAAGTCAGCGGTGTGTGACTTGTTTCACACGCACCTAGCCAGCTCGAGCTAGGCGGTCTCGAACTTGGACTGAACTTCAACACGAGTTCTGCACCTGACCCAAAAATAAATGTTATTTGTGCCGTGGAGCATGCCATTGGCCTCGTCGATCACTCCGAGCGCCTACACCATCCTCAATCATGAGCCCACACTTAAGGTGGAACGGTATTTGGAAAAGCTTCTAGCCGACATGCCGTAAGAACACAAGTCATTTATTATTCGCTGCTTTGCCACAACGGCTCAGCTCCGGCACTATGTTTTCTTCCGAAAATCCACAAGTCACGTACTCCGATGCTGCCCATTGTGGATTTCATGCGTTCCCCCCTCTGCAAACTGTTCGGTTACCTTCACCGTGCATGTGCTCCACTTGTTGTGAGTGGCCCCACATTTATTCGGAACTCACAGGACTTCAGTGACAAGGTACGGGACACCTCACGGTGGATGATGATGAAGTCATGGTGTCTTTTGATGTGGTTTCCCTCAAAGTTCACTGGAAGAACCCGCACACAGGGCGGTATCTTCATTTCACTTCTGTAAACCCTGTGTGCCAGAAGTGGTCCGTGGCATTCTCATTAATACAAAGAGCCCAAAGGATTTGTTGTAAGCCGGAAGACTAGGACTCCGATTTGACCTGCATTCGACGCGAGCTTGGCGTGTGCAGCTACACGAAAATTTTTATTGCTTCCTCAGATAAAGAACCTCGCATCCTACGGAACCACGTGATGCCCCCGTGCAGCGTCGCACTGCCATTCATATGTTCTTAGCATCAGCGAAGCTTTGGCACGTGTCCTGTGTAAATATAGTGTGCAAGTCGCCCATGTTCTCAGCGGCAAATTACGTCACGTGCTTGTCAACGTCAAGGACAAACTAAGAAAAGAAATATTCCCTGGCGCTTGTATATAAGAGCACCGAGTGCAAATATGTCTGCATTGGTGAAAGTGGCAGTTTCGAGCGGCGCCTGAAGGAGCACATGAGCGATGTAAAAATGAAAAAAGTCACTTCCATTGCACTCGCTGAACACGGAGAAACCAAGCAACACGATTTCAACTGGGGCCAAGCTTCAGTCATTGCCCAAGAAAAGAACCAGGTGAAGCGACAGTGACTGGAATCTCTGACCATCCAAACCACAGCACGCACGCCTAATCGTTTCGAAACGATGGCAATCTCCCGCCAACATATGCAAGATGCCTGAAGCGATTATTGATGCAGATTTAAGCGGAAGGCTTTTTGCTTCTCAGCTTGGTGAACAAGGCTTTCGTGCGGAAGCTGAAACGTTAAGAATTTTTAGACAAGAACATTTTGGTCGGCGTTCTGTTTTTTTCCTCCTATTATGCAGTTACTTCCCAACCAGAGAGGATTTCGTCGAACTCTTGATTGCAGATATCTTGACACTTGAGCTAATTTTAAATTCTGCTTAGCCGATGTGTTTGACTTCACTTCTGCCCAGCTGCAATTCCACAATTGCAACAAATGCCCTAATGTAAATAATTAGAATGTTATTGTTTGGAAGTTTGGGAAATATATTTGAAACAGTGAATTTGTCATATTTGACAAGCAATGTCATCTTCCAGTAACCCACCTGAACAAGTAGAATTGCCCTATATGCCACAAACATATAAGGTGCAACAAACTTTTATGTTCATGTTACAGCTCAAGTTGCATTACCGGCATTGTTTGTGTTTATAAAATTACAATGGATAACATATAGCATGGCTTCTGCTGCTTAAGCTTCTTGGTTAGACACACTGGTAGACATATAATGGCACGAAGGAATCAGCACAAAGAAACACATCGACAGCACTGGCATTAAGTACCAACTGATTTTATTCGTGAAGGCAGGCGAGCATTTAAAACCCCAATCGCTCTTTTTGTGCCAGTAACGAGTCTCACTTGTCCAGGGAATTTTCGCCTACTGAGTGCTATGGACAAGTGGCAATGTTTTCATCATTTTGTTGTCAAGACTGTGTCAAGAGGCAAGAGGCACCAATTTTGCAGTAAACAGATGTTTTGAGGTCACAGTGGGAGGAAACGAAGCAGAAGTCTGGCTTGTTTAAAAGTAGCAGTGCAAAGTGAGGTGGCTGCAGTGACAAAGGTCGCCTGTTCAATGCCGGAATTCATGTTTTTGGATCTGAAGTAAAGAATTGGAGCTGGAAAGCTCTAATGTGTCATGGTTGGAGCGTCAACATTGTGCTAACAATTGCAAAGAAAATTTGAGCCCCTGGCTACCTGTTTAAAAAAAAGCTTTTTTGCTTACACCTTTGCGATTGTCTTTCCATGCAGCGCTAGCAATAACACATTTCATGGGGGATAACAAAAGCATGGTTGACTTCTGTTCCAAAAAAACATGTCATTTCTTTTTAGAGCACTTATCTGCGATTTATCACTCAAATTGTGACAGGTGCATATTTCGTATCCTTACTTTCTGAGCTCAATTTTATTTTCAGAAAACCACAGAAATTTCCCAAATTTTTTAAGAGTGATTCATTGTGAAGAGCTTTCATTACTGCAATATCAGCTGTTCATTTATTATTTTGTGCTGTCCTTTACTAGCTATCAACAATTTTTTCATGTTTTTAAATTGCGAATAGGCAAGAACACCAAAACAGTTTATATTGGTATTAAATGTAACAATATGGAGCATGATATTGCTATGGACCAGTAGTTACGATAACAAAGAGGCCAGTGGTGTGAAGACGACAACGATTGGAGGCTAGCACAGGCTGTTGCCTTTTGGTCAAGTGCAGATTATTCACGTGTAAATATACTTGAATGTATCTTGTCGTCTGTGTCTTCCCACATAACATATTAAGTCGAGATGGACATTCCTTGTCTTTGTCACGGAAGCTCTGCAGTGGTTGGTACATTGAGCCTTTCATCATGGCTCCCTGAGACGACAGCTCGACTCAACTGGTTCTGACACCAGCTGCCACTTCGATGACCTGCATCGCACTCCACTCCCCGTGACTCTGGCATATTCTCGGGAACAGATGGGAAAGACGCGGAGGACTGGATCAGACTGCACGAACGAGGCACCAATAATCGGTGGGACCCTACTGTCATGCTTGCCAACGTAGTATTTTACCTTGTTGGCACACCTAGAGTATGGTTACGGACACCCGAAGATGAGCTCACCAGTTGAGATATGCTTAAACAAAAATTTTGAGACTTGTTCGGCAACCCTCACAGTCACCAACTTGCCACGAAGAAGGCGTTATCCAGCCGTGTGCTGACGTCAAGAAAGCCATATGTCACATGGATTCAACAAGTCCTGGCTCTGTGCCGCAAAGTTGACGCACGCGACTGAACCAGACATGGCTTCACACATTCTCAAAGTTAGCGTCGATGACACCTTCAACTTTTTCGTCTTCAACAACGAGGCGACGGTGGATGCAGCCATCAAAGAGTGCTGCTGGCTGAAACCCGCAAAAAGCCGCCATGTCAACCAACAGTTTGCCCGTCTATCAAGCACCTCGGCAACATCTTCCTGTGCTGACGCTCCCTGTCCCAACAACACTAGCGATGTTTCCCGGAACCTCCGGCGAGAAATTGAAGCTGCCTATCCAGCTGCCTTCGAATCCAGCTCCGCCAACAAACCTGCAGTCACGGTTTCCCTGATTCAGGCAGTTGTATGCCAAGAGGATAACTTGAGTTTGGCCTAATTTGTGTTTACTGCATGTTACCACCAGTGTCATCGTTTCGTGCTTCTCTTTCTCTGTCTTTGTCCTTGATTAGCGGTCAACATGTCATGCTTTATGCCACGAGTTCGCCAACATGGGTCTTCACTCTGCCTGCTCGGCCCATCGCCCTGATGCCTGCTCGAATTCTTCGATCCCGCCCTGTTCCACATCTTATTACCCAGCACCTACACCAAACATGTTATGTGGGAAGATGCAGATGAGAAGCTATATACAAGTATATTTACAAATGAATATGCCAGCACTTGACCAAAAGGGAACAGCCCACGCTAGCCTCCAATCGTCATCTTCACATCACTGGCTTCTTCATCATCATAAATACTGCTCCGTAGGAATACCGTGCTTCATGTAAACTTTCTGTGCCCTTGCCTATTTGGAACTTAAAAACATGAAAGTATAGTTGACAGCTAGTAAAAGAATACAGAAAATAATAAATGAACAGCAGATATTGCAGTAATAAAACCTTCACAATGAATCACTCATAAAAATTTGGGAAACTTCAGTGGTTTTCTGAAAATAAAATTGAGGACGGAAAGGGTTAATATTATATGGGGCACAAAAATCAGTAGCGAAACAAAATATGCACCTGTCAGAATGTGAGTGATGAATTGCGGGTAAACGTTATAAAAAAAAATTGACCTGATTTTATCACAGAGACAGTGATTGTTTGCGGACACATGTCAATCCCTGTTTGCTAGTGTAAAAAAACCTCAATCATTTCCCTCTCAGCTTTATTATGGCTTTTTGCAACTAACCTTGTGTGCAGGAACATAGGGATGCACCATCAGCTCTTGACATGTGCAGCCATGCGGCTACCGTAGTCATTCTTCATGCAAGTTCTGAGTTCAAATACTTCCTCATTGAAGCATTGATAGTGATTATGATTATACATACTTGTTTCCATCCAGGAGCAAAATCAGTTGGTACCATATTTACACGATTGTAAGGTGACCTATTTCTTTAAATTTGAAAATCTGAAGTGGGGGATCGAAACGAAAGCATGGCACCGCCAATAAGGAGAGAAATGAGTTATCACGGGCGCTACAATATAAATACAATTTTATGTTTTGTCTACAGGTCTACCTGTAGCATTCAGCTATTCTGCGCGTTTGTTCGGAAGGGTTTTTTTCAACATTTGAAGCAGGTTTACAACGCACACAGCACTAATGGTTTTGCTGATAGTTGATGGAAGGGCCGCTGTTCCAATTGCAGCGGCACCGACTCTCGGAATGCCGGTGCTTCCGGGGGAGTATCGATAGTTAATGGAAAAGCAGATGCTGCTCATGTGTTTCTCTTTATAGCTCTACGTTTTACTTGACCGCCGGCCATGTGTTACTTATAAATTTTTGTTATGGAATGTACCCATGGGTATGCCTTTTTTTTCCTAACACATGTGATTTGGGGGTTGACTTACTTACAATCATGTAAATACGGTAGTTGGGGCCTGCCCTGTTGATATGTGTTTCAATGTCCTTGTTTTTCATGCCATCATACCCTGCATACAATTTCTGAAAGCTGGGAGAGTTGGTTACCTGCATTAGAAAACATGGTTACTACACTATCAGATAAAATACATATGAATGCACAGAACGGGCCCTGCACTTCAACTGGTTTTACAACACAAGTGATTACATAAATGCATGAAAGGCTCACATTTGCGGCAATATTTGACTATACATGACATATCAGATATATCACTCATTTTACCTATGATGCATGCATTAGACATATTGTTCAAGTAATCAATATTTCTAGTCAAGATACCAATATGTTTGCTATTGCATTTATTGGCTTCTTGTTTGGAAAAGGACTTATATATCAGTGTGCACTTTCAGCTTTAGATTTTTCCGAGTATTTGTGCTGCCACATTTTGTAAGTTGTCCCGACCTTGCTAACGCCCTAACCTACACCGAAGGCTCCCTCAGCCTGTCATTGAGGCACCTTTGAGTGCCTTTAATGCCTTCTTCTGCAGCAAGTGTTACATTGCGCTGACCAGGAGTTGCGTTAATGACAGGCTGCAGGAGCATGGAGCAAGATTTAGGCGTTAACAGCATGTGGATTTCACAAAACATTGTAAAAGATGCCAAAGCATGCCAAAATGTGACTGTACACATGTACTTCGAAAATGCAAGGCAGAAAAGTGCAAATTGATGTACTAGACCGTACAAGAAAGCAATAACTGCATTAACACACCTTCCACAAGGGCCTGGAATAGAGAAATTACTTGTTGATGTATGATATGTGTGCATTGTGAGATTTTATTGTGAATGCTAGGTTTTAATGTGCGTAATCACTGTAGTGAGGTCAGTTGATTTCTAGCAACCATTCTGTGCATTTGGTGTTTTGTCATTCTTAGTACTGTAATCATGTTTCATAAGATTTTACACACATTGCTAAAATAAGGCTTCGGGGCAGTTTGGTCTTCTTTTCATCCGCATTCTTGTTTTTGTAATTTCCCTTACCACATTAGCATTTTTCTGGAGCACTGGTGGCATTTCACTGTGCTCTTGCATTTACTTGCCAGATGTCTGTCTTTGAAGAGCCCAAACCACTTATAGCATACGAATTTGTTACAAGCTGAAGGCTATGGGTGACTTGGTAAACATGCTGCTAAATATTTTTTTTTCAGTTGAAGCACTTCTGTAACTGTTAGGTTTTGCAGCTATAAAGTGAAGCAGAATTCTTGCATCCATGTAATCTACATGCCACTTTTTCATTGTCCCTTCTTTTATCTAACTGCCTGCTATGTCAGCATGGCAATGCACATAGCGACATCTTTCATGGGTCTCTGAACCTTCTTAAGCAAATCGTAATATTGCATATTATCTTCTTTCCTAACATTAATAGGTTCCAAATAGCTCCTACAATGCTTTTGTCTTCACATTTTCAGCAGCGATAGCTGAAATTTTCAGTGGGAGGACAGAACTAGCAGTTCACCTGATTTACCACTTTTACAGGCAACAAGTTAACCATAATATAAGTGCCATGCCGATTGCTTAAAAGCTCTTAAGCAATTCTGCACATCTGAAAGTTTATTGAATTGAAGCAAGCTATGAGTGCTGTGTTAATGAGATGGTCGAATGCTCGTGATGGTTTTTTAGGTAAATGTGAAGAAAGCCCCAGTACCCATGTGTTGCTTTACGATGTTGATCTGTATTGATTATTGTTAATTGGTGAACTGTATGTGCACTGCGACAATATGCACATTCTGGTGCCCTTGCATAATCCGGTCACAAATAAAACATGTTACATTTATTATCAAGAGCGCATACATTTTATTAGTTTTTGAATGTGTTGTCTTGATTTCGTTCATTTTCAGCGTTGCTAGGCATCCTATTACATAATTAAAGAGCTTCCGCTGATGTAAACAGTTAATTAGAAAATTCAGAACCTTTTAATCACTGCAGCTATAGATTCCTTTAATCATAAGCTCTTTTCCTCGCTACAAAATAGGGGTTCCTAAATCTCATTATTGGTTCCTATAAGCCACTCTAGCTTGATGAAAACACTTCAGAAATTGTTCCAAGGTCCATCAAATCAGAATCGAAGAAACACCCTTTGCAGATGAAAAATATTACGGTCCATATCAGTTAATAAAATGTTCTGCAAATTTTCATGGTTATTAAAAAACTTGTTTGTAGCTTTTAGTGTGCCAAGATGTCTTAGGGGTTTGCAAATATCTGAAACTTTCGGAATAACGAATCGAATAGTGTCCTATTCGCTTCGGTTGTCGAATCGAATAGTCACTATTCATAAATTCGAATATTTTATTACTTTTCGAATATTTCAAAATGTGAACTGCGGCCAATTGAACATAACATTGGAGTAAATGTACGTTAAATTTTCATGCCCATGGGCATAGTATAGACAAAACCTGATAATACGCACAAACCAGGTTACGTCACTTAGGTAGCCATACATTACAGGCTATACAACGATCATTCGCACTCTGAAGAGTCATGTGCATGTGAAGAAACTACTTGTTTGCTTCCACTGCCGTTTTATGCTTTTAAGAAGCAACACTTCATTATTTACTATACTGATGACAGAAACAGATGACAGATGATAGTAGGATGCGAACATCGTTTTATATTAATTGTGATAACGGCTGTTCATTATTTGAAAAGTATTCAATTTGGTCTCAAAAATCGCTATTCGCACACCCCTAATGTTTTACCTTAGACCATAAGATAATAATGATGCTCATATGATGTGAAATTTTCACAATATTCTGTGTGCAGTCTGCAACTGTAGTGATTGCCTGTCGTTTTTCTTAACTTGAGATAGCCAAAGTACACTTGGTGTTGTGGCATTGGTTAGCCAAGCACTGTCAAATCATTTGTGAGGCATACTTATCAGTCAGCGCGAGAACAACTTGGGACACAGGACGAGTGCTGACAGTTTTTTGTTAGCGCTCATCCTGTGTCACTCTACCTCTGTGTTCTCAATTGTTCTCGGGCTGACCAATAAGTGCATCCTTTCCAACTCGCCCATCTTTCTACTTTATTGCAATTTGTGATGTTATGTTTAAATATTGATATGGTATCAGTTTGCAAGTACAGTAGTATATAATCCATTTTTTTTTTCAGGGTGCTCCATACCATGCACTGCCATTTCAATACACCAAGGCTTTTCGTGTGGATTCCTTCCCTTTTCAAGGCCACCACTGCTTGCACAGCATCATCAGCCTACCTTCCTTGATCTTCATGTTCCATATGGCAGAAGAAAATACAAAATACCTACTCTGAAATACATGCTTGGCTCCATGCAGCACTCCCTGCCGTCAGGGTGCTAGAACTTTGTGCAGAGAAAATGTTCGTAATGATGCTATATGTGTACAGCCTTGGTGGTAAAGTGTTGCCCGCTTCGCCTATGAGAGAATTTCACACTTATGGGCACTGTTAAAGGTTCATGTGTTAAATGTTTGAAATCCTATAGAAATTTTCATGTTTCAGTGTAAAAGCAAAATTATAGTTGAATTGATGCTTTTTGTGATATGCAATATACAGCTGAAGGTGATTAGCAGTGGTGAAACAGGTGTTGTATGAGGTGGTAAATTGTTTTCAACAGGGGGAGTTGTCTTTGCTAGGGCAACAACTGTTTTCCTTGGCAGCATTTATATAGTTCACTTTTCCCCACTCCATAGACATCTAGGAGAATAAGCAGGGTTGCATAGAGTAGGGTGAGGCAGGTTGAAATGCTCAACATGATGGTTTAGTTATGAAGGTAAGGTGTGTGGGAGAAATAGGGGAGTTTCCTCAGACCACTCAGATTGCTGACATTGGTGTTGGTCTTTGTGCCGGTGTTGGTTATATAACGCAAGGCACATTTTGAGGAAAGAATTTTTGAAAAAACTCCTTATATTTGTGCAAATTCGGTATGTGCCCCTGGGGCTGCAATAGGTTAGCACCACTGAGGCCACTGGTTATGTGCCCCTGGGGCCACTGCATCGGCATATGCAAGTCTTCAATGAACCTCTTTGACACCAACTTGTGTATGTGCCAATCTTTAATGAACCTCTTTGATGCCAACTAGGGTCAGGTGGCATCGCAACAAGCACCTATGTAGTGACATCTACATATGCATTGTTGTCAGCTGGAGTTGTCTACTAGTCCCCTTGTTGGATTGTTAACCTCAGCCTGAGACATCACCTGCTTGACTACTGTTACATTGTGACCATCTTGCTGTGAACTTTTGTCATGTTCACTATTTGGGTAGTTTGTATTTCAGGTATTGCACATTGCTAAGGAAATTGATTCAGAGTGGGGTGTGCGCCCTTGGCTTCTTTTTTCTTTGCAGCTGCATGTTACATGCAAGCATAGTATGTGGGAGTAAGTTGTTTGTAGATATCAATTCGAAATAGCATAGGTACTCAAAAGTACTTTGTTTATTTTCCTTCGGGTCATTGCTGCTGTCAGGCCTACTTTGCATCATTCATTGTAGCATGCTCTTTTACTTGCAAAAAGAAGTGTGACCTGTTCAAACAGATACAAGGATTGCCGAATAGCTCATGGTGTTGTCTTGAGCTACTCACTTTTGGTCTTGGCTGCACTTGTAGATTAATAAGTGTACTGAAGCTTGTCAAATGCTTGAATTCTCTGTCATACTTGTTTATATCCAATTTATTGAATCAATTCACTTTCACTATGCCAACCATTGCTGATTGTACTATCATGCTGGCACATTTGGTTGTGGAATTACAATAAATTTCCAGACACTTTATTGCTTTGTCATACATCTCGGAGCTCCTCAAAGGGCCCATTCTACTAAACACACATACAAAAAAAAACTGCCTTCAGCCTCATAAAATTCCTAAAAGGAGCCTAATAAACTCCCAGAGCTTCCTGTAAAAGCTCCAAAAAGGAGCTAAAAAGTACTCCCAAAACATTTGTTTAAAACTCCCTAACTAAAACAAAGCTCCTTAAAGGTGTGAAGAGGAACTCCCAGACATTCTCCTATATATTCCCATAAAAAGCTAAAAATTAATTCCCAAAGCTATCCATAAGAACTCCCTTAAGCAAAGCTCCCAAAATATGGAAGCAATTGCTCCCATATTTACACCTAAGCACTCCCATTAGAAGTAAAAATAATTTCCCAAAGGCATCCTTAAAAACTCCCTCAAGAAGCTACGCCGCTCGGAAAATACGTTCGTAATAGCTCCCATCGTTTCTCCTTTAAATTCCCAAAAGAAGCAAAATAAAATACCCAAGCAAACCTATAAAGGCACCCAGGGTACCTCATAAAACCTCCCACAGTCCCGGTGTTCAAAGCAGTAATAAAAAACTCCTAACTTTCCTCATAAAGACGCCAGCAGCGATATCTTTTAAAGGAACTATACAAAACTCCCACGGTACCCCCCAAACATTCCAACAACAAGGGTGTGAATAAAAACTCCATTCTGATGGAGTTTCTTGTGCTCCCATTAGGGTGTGAGTTATGCAACGAGCCTAAAACTCCCTAAAAGAGTAAAACCTGTTAACAGTGTATGGTATGGGTAAAGTGAAAGCGTGAGAGGGTGAGCAAAGAATGGTTGCTCAGTCTCGCGTGCGCAAGGGAGGAAGGCGGGGAAAAAGCGCTCCGTCTTCCATCGCTCACAAGGCCGCAGGGAAAGTGGGGGACGTTTTACTCCCGTGGCGGCTACGTATGGCGCGGCTGAGCGCGGCCTCGCGGCCCCGATCTAGAAAGCGATCTGCGCTGGGTACAAAGTCTAGGCGGGCCGATGGCTGGGACCCTATAACGTAAAACTATTCCAATCTGTTTTCCTTCTAATCACCTGATGTCCAATTTACGTAACCGCCAGCGCAAGCATTGGGCGGTGACTCGCAGCGTTGTTTGAGAAGGCTATTGAAACGCTCTCCTATTTTATAGGAGGTCACTGCATGTTTGCTTTTAAAAGGAATAGCATTGCCTAACTTAAAATATATTTCCTACCTGATTGGCTGACCACGGGCGATGAGCACGCAGAAGTGGAGGGGGTAACGTGGGGCCGGGCTAGCGCAGTGAAAGTAGATAACCTGATGAGTAGTGTGTTGCCGGCGTCTGCGTTTGCCCTGCTTCTTCTTACTTAGCTTTCGGTGTCTGCTATAAAATCACGTCGGCGTGCAACGGCAACGTAACAATGCAGCTAAAACGAATCTTCAGTTAAGAAAATTTGACATAGCGATGTCGTTTTCGTGCTGAAAGGACTTGACAACCATATAATGTCACGCCAAATTTTTGATATAGACAAATAAATCCATTCTACACGGCAGCTCCGACTAGCCAGTGCCAGAGCGATCGGCGGGTACCCACCTTCTATTGATGTCGGAACGGGGCAGTGTCCGGCTATTAAAAAGAAAATTAAGTTTTGATCGGCGTAATAATGCATCTTTAATACGTGCAAGCCACCTTGACGCAGTGATTTTTCACGGTTTTTGGACGTCAGGTGACAGACAGGCGAAGTGGACGCAGCCCGAAAACTTTTGACCAATTGCGGATGGCTGATGGTAAAAAGGCATAGAATCGAAAAATAACATTTTTCTGTTGTTCGGTCTCACGTGCATAATTTGTGTGCACACGTCATATAAGAGTGAGTAGCTCTCGCGGTTTTTTAACAGCGGAGCTGTTTAAGCCGAGCGTTAGTCCGTAACCTACGGACAGAAATTGTGGGCCGATCCTGGCGGTAGTGCAGAAAGGGTCCAAGCGCAATGACACATACCTCTGTGAACTGGCGAAGCTGAGCCTGGTTAAGTCTAGCTAAGCATGATTGGGACTACTTAAGCTTAGTCTCTCATCGATAGACATTTGATAGTCAACCAGCAGCTAATCGATAATCGAAAAATGATCAATAAATTCCGGAAAATTCTCGGAATGACTTTGTAGTGCCTAGCCTAGTCCAAAAGCCATGCCAAGCTAGGTGCCCATCAGCTACGCTTTCTCTGTAGCATTAAGCCTCCCGTGCAAGATACGCTAATATTTTATTGCGATAGCAATTATATGGACACTCAAAAGCAGATTTCTGCCGTCGGCGTCGCCGTCGCCGTCGCCGTGAGGTTCCGTATGACGTCAATGGAGATGAAATCGTCGCCGCGCGCCGAACGCTGTATGTGCGAGTGAAAGGGGGCGAGGGGCGCGCGCTTTCACGGGGAGTGAACGCACGGCGGAGAACAAACGCGCGTTCTGCGCCGTGCTCCCTTAAGGGCTGCCAAAGTAGGCGTCTCTTTCCTCCTTTACAATCACCATATATGTAGAGCAAACGCGCCATCTTCCGACGCGCGAGAGGCCGTTGGGGGAGGGAAAGGAGGCGACGTTTAGCTGCGGCACCAAGTGCCTATTTATATCAGAGGCTCCGGCAACAGTCACCAACGCCGCACGCATTTTGAGCGAACGTTGGCAAAACGCCGACGGCGTCGACAACAGTAAAGCAATTATCATTTCTCTGTATAGCTCTCTACAAGTTTGCTATCGCAATTGATGCTTCGCCTTTTAGGTGAAACTGCGACAACTTTTTTCCTTTACGTTGCGTGAAAGACAAGTGAAGTTGGGCAATCATGGAGGCCTGATTGCAAAAATAGAATAGAAGCAGTTTGGAATAGCTTTTCGTTAAAGTGCCCCTGATGCCTTCGTGTGCGGTGTATTCTCAGCGCAAATAGTTAGCGTTGAAGCTGGATGTAGCACGATGGAATATTCGCTCGCCGTTGCTGCCACTCTCCCCCACACCAGCGTTTTGACAGCGAGTGTCTGCGCCTATCGAGAGGGATGTGCTCGTTTGTGATTGTGCGCGCGTGACAACGTGCAGGTTAATTTAGTTAGTAAGCGAATGTTTACAGCCGTTTATGCAGCTGATAAAACGACTAACCTTTGTTTGCACAGCTGTCTAATAAATTTCTGTCGCAACCAGTGATTCGCCTGCCGAGCGAAATTGACCTTATTGTTAATATTATTGTAGTTAATATTATTATTACTTATTACGCTCAAGCCAGGCGCAATACACATACAAGTTTCGAATACAGGCGCAGTTCTGTCTTCTTGCGACTGAGTGCCGATAATTTTTTTCGAGCAAATGGGGCACAGCGCGTCGTTTACAAAAAGCAGCTTGGTGTCTGCCACTGCGGATACGGTGACATAGACATGTTGTAAATCCGGTTTTCTATTGGATGGCGCATATCAGCACGCAGAAAGAGAATTTCAGGTGGTGGGTCGATTCCTTGTTGGAAAAATGGGTATATTCTCTCGCGCAAGCCGTTGCTTTAAAAGTGAATCCAAAGTACAAGTGCCCAAAAATGGTGGTATTAGGTAGTGTGCGCTCTTTCCAGTCTCTTGTTTTTTTCTTCCTGTTCGTTTTGGGCAGCGTCTCAATACATTAACATAAGGTCACTGTCTCGTTCGACGGAAACACCTAAACATTTCTGCAGTACGTAGAGTCATCTGCGTTCGGCGCTCTTGGAAGTAGTCTCCTTCCGAGGTGATCAAAAAGCACAGTGCTACTTCATCTTTCTTTTCCTTTTTTTAAACCTGCGACATTTAACGGTAGTGCGCGAAGGCGAGTATTACAAGCTTTTGCGCTGTAGTCGTTTTTTATTGAAAGTTGCACAAGTGGCTCCACTCTCGTGCGGCCGAGACGTGTTCTGTCAGAGTATGGTCATTTATCGGACAATGCCAGGGCTACTACTTTTGTTTTCTCGCCAAAAAACCGTCCCACCCCCCTAGTCGGTCAAATAACAGTCATAACCTTACCACAAACAAGACAAATTGGCTTTGTGCTTTTGAAAGCGGGTAGTGACAATCTATCAACTCTTTGTCTTTGGATCTTAGCACTTGCTTTCTTTCAAGCCCATGCTGCCCTAGAAAAAAGTCGGCAGAATTATTTTTCTGGTTACTATAAGCATTCTTAATAGGAAGTTAACATTTTCGACAGTATTCGTCTTCTCCCGCAGTGCGACGTGTGTGGCGGCGTTGTGTAGAGATTCGGGGAAAAAAAACGGTCAAATACAATATTCAGCAGCTGATTGATGCAATCTCGTTAAATGCTAAACGCTTTTTGGGTTGCATTACACCATTTACACACCCTTACGTTCTCATTTTCTTGGTATATGAAAAATTTGTGCTCTTCAAATGAATGTTCTATGGTGTAAGTGCTGCATTGTTTTGCTTATTTTATTTAATGTACTAAGCTTGAAAATGTTGCTAGTCAGACATAATAGAGCACAGAGAAAAGGCCCAACTGCACGCGGCATGGTCTTATCCTTACAACAAATTCTCTAAAGAGACAGATCATGAATCCAACTACAAAATGATATCTCGCACCAAAGGAATGTGGGAAAACCCACTAGGACACACTGAGTTCGACAATATTATTGTTAACAGGTGATTCAAGGGTGACGCAAGGCGACAACGGTTGCATATGACGGCGTGTATACGACTAGACCATCAATAGAATAACATGACTTTAGTGAACCAAGAACCAATATGCAGGCCATGCGGTAAAACTTTATTATAGCAACACATTTTCAGCATTGTTCGTACGACTCAACGCTTGAAGCCTGTGTATATTTGCGGCGGTACGTATACGTTTTATTGCTGCATGGCCCACTTATTAGCCTGCGTAACACCGTGACTAAATTTCGCCTCATCGCACGCACATTTAAGCCTTCTTGAAAACAGAACCAGGACGACTCAGTCACTGGAACAGCCTTTCATTTATTTATCACACAGTCCCATATTCGCTCGAGGAGGATTATAGCGGGGAGCATGTATGCACGCATTAAAACTTTTTTCAAGGTAAGATTATAAGAAGTGATACCCAAACCAAACAAGATCTAAAACAAAGTAACAAAGCACCAGGGGCCGAATTCACAAAGCTTTTCGATCATAAGTGCTGCACCACGATTGGCTGACACCTGCTTCTGAGAACAGTTTTAGCGTGAGAACGTTTTTGTGAATCCGGCCCCAGTATGTAGCATACAGTAGTTACCATGAGCCTAAAAGAAAAAGATTTTGAAATTGAAGGCGTGTAAAATTGTTATGCATTACCAGGAATTTGGGACATCGCCGAACAGCGCCTCTAGCGGCCGCCTCTGGAAACATACGCGTTTTCTACGGGAGAGCGCCGTTTTTTTTCCAAATAACTAATCATAGAAAGCCATGTTTTAAAATATTCCCATGGAAATAGGCTCTTGGCGCTTAGCCCGAAATAACATGCAAGTGGTACCATTACATACGGCAGAAAACTCGTTCCAAATTGCGGGCGAAGTTTCAATTATGGTAGTCTATTGAAAAGCCAAAATTTTGGAGGCTTTTTTGGCCAGTAAAAAGCAATTTGCGATGAACCTATTGCATTGACTGACGTATTCCTGGGGATTTATCAACTTCAATGATTTATCAACTTCAATGAATCAGCTTTCAGCTAGTCGCAGCAGCAGCTCTTGAAATGGCAAAGAAGCCGTTCCAAAATCGCAGTTTTCATAACAAGGTCGCGGAATTTATTGTGGTACACATATAAACCTAGTTTTCGCCAACCGCAGCGCTTCGAAACGGTAGCAGAGCGTGTTGAGCGACCAGAGATAAAGATCACTGATAACCACGATCGTGATTTCGCAGGTTCGAAGCCAGCTGTGCCGCGCTTCTTCTTATCACTTTGTCGCTGCTTAGTTTGGCAGTTTTCCACCCGATGGCATATTCCGAAATGCAGGACGTAAGGGGCGCGATCTTGTACGCGTTCCAAAATGGAACGGAGGCGGTTCCGTTCCATTTTGTAACGCGTAAAAGATCGCGCCCTTGGTTACGGTTCTTGTTTAGTTTCTTTCTACTGTACCAAAGTCTTCCTAAAAATAGCTGGCTGGTTTCGAGAACAAGCGAACGTGTTTCCAAACATCTTTTGCACTTTAGGTATATTGTACTTTGGAAAATAAACGCAGGTAACGTGTTTTGAAAGTACATTTCTTTCCTAAGGTGAATATTTATGAAGACACTACTAAGAAATATTTTGCCTTTTCAGCTACGTCTTGGGAAAGACGTGTTTTGTGCAACTCTTGTGCGGCTTGGAACGTGCCACAAAAATAAATAGCGTCCAGTGTGTGCAATTAAAAGACACAGAAGTAGAAAAGTTGGCTGCAGCCCCAGACGTAGTATTTTTACAAAGGAATACAGTTGAAGCTATTTGACTGAGTGTATTTGCATTATATCAAAGCAGAATTTTTGCGTATACCTGACCTTCAGTGCAAATGAAGGATATCCGAATTATTGCACAAGCGTGTTTGCTTAGTACAAACCAGTACCTCGAAACATAAACATTCTACCCTCAATATGCAGCGCACGTGTCCTATCATTTGAACCATTCCCATATACCTTCACAAAATTCCAAAAATACTAAACCTCTTCATATCCTTTTACCCTTTTACCACAACTTACGCAGAGGAGTATTGGAAATTATGCCAAAAGACTCTGGGACATGTTAATGTAGCCTGTCGTGTAAAAATAGAGAACGACTGCAATCACAGACCATACCCTTTTTGAATTATGCCCACAAAGTTGTGCAAGAAGACACTGTTTTCGGCTACAATTACCGAAGTTGCCATATAGCATTCTGCTGTTCTGTTCTTGACTAACTCTATTGCTGAATCAGGTCACAGCACCATGATATGATTACTGGTGCAATTCTTTAGTAATTATGTGCGAATATTCTCCTACCCTAAATTTCACATGTTTGAATAATCGAAGAAACATGAGAAATGACCGTGACGGTTTGCAGAAATGCTCCTTTATTATAATCGTTTATAACTCATATCGGTACGGTCGTTTTGTCATGATCACGCCAGCGTGCACTGAGCATCATTTATCATTTTCTCTACTGCCTATAAATAAAATACAAAAGTGTCGTTCCTTGTGTGTGAGTAGCACAATCGCAGCTGAACCTTTCACATGGTCCTAGTAAGCCAAACCTTTCCTTTTCTGCCATGGTGCCACAGGACATGTCAATTTCACACTTGATTTTCACCCTTTCAGTTTCGTAGAAAGCATAGGGAGGTACACAAGACGAACAGGCGAAATTTTGAAGTAGTCCTGAGATTTGAGTAAAATTTCATAGGCAATGTTATTATCCTTTAATTGTTTACAAATTTATTACAACTCATTGGTGATAATAATGACGTACTACATAGTAGTTCAGTTCTTATATTTAATACAACATGTCTGAGATGGTTGTCATGAAAATTAACCAGGTGTAAGCATTGCATGACGTTGGCTGGAAGGTCATTCATTAAAAAATGTGTGCAGAATAAAGAAAATACAGGTGTTCAATGGCACAGTCGCCGCCAAAAGTTTACACGGCCGAGATTCTGCGAATAAGTTCATTTTCAACGCAGCTACGGCCACAGCCAGTAAAAGTATGCAAACCTTTTGTTTACTCTAGACCAGGATACGCTGTAAATTCGAATGCCACGATGCGTGCCTCAAGCGTAGAAATATAATGTTTTTTCAGCTTCAGGCGTGTGAAAGCTTTGGACGCTGAATATACGTTCTGAAGGCCAGGCTGCTTTTTAGCTTATACGTGATGACAAGCGCCGAGTTCTTGATGATGGAATATTAGAGCGTAGAATTGTAGAACTTGTGCAAGGTCAGGTGACTTCACGACGCAAACCTAGCGATAGAAGCTCAGCATGCTTTTTGTTTATTAACGCTGATGATAAATGAATAATCAGAGTAAATTAATGTTACTGCCCGTTTCTGGACAGACTCGAGTGTAACGCATACGTTCTATATCACTGAAGGTTCCATGCTAATTCCATACAGGGCATTCATATTCGAATTTTGGCCCGTCTTACGCCTACCGAATCTTTAGCAATGAGAAGAGGTAGGCAATTGCTTCTTGGGATGTAGCCGAGGCCATGGTAGATGTGATTAGTAATGCGGTATATGTGAGTAGGCTGACTGGAATTATTTCATGAAGTACGCCAACGTACCTAGGTTAAGTCACGGTGGAAATTACAGAGCCCTTTATTGTGTTTATGTTGAAGTCATGTGAGAGTGTCTCTGCTAAAAAGTTACAACTTTAATAATATCACGACTGAGTAGCCTTCTGTTAAACTGTTGGTAAAAATACTGTGTACGAAGTTCTGTTGTGGTTTAAACTGCAACGTTATCAGCGCTTCCAAAAGAAAGCCACTACAAGTCCATCTTTCTCGGGCGTTCATTTCACCTAGGTACCACTGCCTGACTTGTGACCTTTATATTTTTAAATCTGCCCCGATAACGTAAGTTACATTGCGGAAAAAATAAATACCCTTTCTAAAGAATGAACTATCACAGCTTCCCGACAAAGCGCGGTACGTTGGCGCAAGTCGTCATGTGTGATCACGATAAGAACGACCGCCCGTCGTTAAAAATGACTTGTCACTCCCTGGTTTTTCTTTTTTTGTCAAGGACGCGACTAACCCGTAGAAGGGTAATCCCGACCTTAGCATAATGCTTGCGACTTTTCTGGTTCCGGACGAGCGCGTTCTTTGTGTATAATTCAGGCGCCTGGCATCGAAAGGCTTATACACCTTTAAACAGCGAAAGGCTTTCACAGTCACTTCTGTAGCTCCACGGAAAGCGCGGACAATCAGTCCACTTTCAGCATGAGCGCTCTCACCCAAGACACATATTTGCGAGAAAGGAGCTCCTATATTACCCATAGCGAGAAATGTATCCACAAGTTACACCTCATTATACCGATGTGTTTATGAGCCGCACTCTGGTGCCTGTATTCCGTATTATGACAAAAATTATAGTTTGTGCAGTGTAAGTAGCGCAAACGTAAAACAAGAAATTGAAGTCATCACAAAGACTGTCATATATCATAAATTGCAAGAAAAAAACTTAAACTGTACTTGATAATACTCGCAATGCAAACTTTGATGCATGTGCTTCATTTCAATTTCCTATCTGTTCCGACCCGCCGTGGTTTCTGAGTGGCTATGGTGTTGGGTTGCTGAGGACGAGGTCGCGGGATCGAATCCCGGCCACGGCGGCCGCATTTCGATGGGGGCTAAATGTGAAAACACCCGTGTACTTAGATTTAGGTGCACGGTAAAGAACCCCAGGTGGTCCAAATTATTCCGGAGTTCCTAACTACGGCGCGCCTCATAATCAGATCGTGGTTTTGGCACGTAAAAGCCTATAGTTTAATTAAATTTTTCAAACCTAGATGTTGCTAATCGTAGTGTTTAAGGGGAAATAAACATGCACTCCTAGCGCGCGCAGAAACTACGCCGGTTTCTAGCGAGGGTAGCTTCGCGCCGTGACGCAGCAGACCCCTTCAAGCATTGACAGTGCAGCATGCTGCCGGCCGAAATATACGGGCGGTGGGGTACAACTCGGAATTGGCGGAGGTTGCCGTTGCAACGCGAGGATAATTGCATGTGACGAACGTTCGCGCCGAAGATTAAAAAGATTGTTGATATTAAAGCGATAGCTGTGCACTATGACGTAGCGAAACATGGCGGGTTTTAACGTTGGATCATGAACGCTATCACAGAGAAGGTTTACTGCAAAGAGTTATATGGCGGGTAGAGGCGCGGTGGGGTTTAAAGCGATAGCACTGTGGCGGCCCATGCGCAAAAAAATTGTACCTTAAGTATCCTTACGTGATTTGAATGCGAAAGCATTATGACTTCTCTTAGTCATTACCAATAAATACTTTTTAAGTATTACAACCTGTTTGCGATCCTTCCTTCACTTTCTTTTCTCTGCGTTCATTAATCACCAGACCACAACCATTCAGAACTCATCGCCAAGTAGCTACGAGTTAATATGGTGATCCACCTTAATCCACCTTAACCAAATTTAATTCATTGTAATTTAGTTTACTTCACCTTAATTCACTTGACTCCACCTTAAGTCACCCTACTCTAACTTGTAACTTTAATTCACTTCACTGTAATTCACCTTAATTCACAATAACTACCCATAATTACTACTAATTGACGTTGTAATACCATTTACCATCTTCTATATTACTACTGATTTCATTCAAGACGCTGATGATGTCACATTGACTTTTGATACCACTCGTTGTGAACGACGCCGGCTTTTCTGCCACATGGCTCATGTAATGCTTTCGCATTAATGACTACTGTAGACGACAGCGGTCAGTCTGTACGGCTCAGAGTAAACAGCTTTCCCACTTTCATCTGCTTTCATTGCGATTTGCGCAGCCCCGGTGCGCGGCATCCCGTCATGCTCAGATTTGCTGCAGATAGTTGTTGCGCGGCGACGAAGGCAAGCGTGTATACTGCTCGATTGCACGCGATAGGAGTGAGACCGCTGCTCCGGCCTAAGCTGCCAGATGTGCTTCCTGGCGCCGTGGTGGGAACGCGCCTTTGCCGATACGGATGGCACAACAGCTGAAGCAAGTGGTATACCGGCGTTGTTTCCGCCAAGCTCTCTGCTCTGTGCCGAGTAGAACGACTTATCTCACTTGTCACGGCGTGACGACGCTCGGCCAACGACGGTGCCGGTGGCGCGAGGAAAAGAGAGGCCCCACGTATACAGGGGCACTATCCCTCACCAGTACACGGGAGCCCAAGCCCAGAGTCCACTAAAGTTTCCTTAAGTGATTTAATAGTGGAGATGTGGTTTATGGTAAATGAAAAAAAAATAATCACGATAAGTAAGCCAGAGAATGTTGATTCCACTGGCAATCTGCATAAAATAGACAAATTTAACACATGAAAACGTTTCTATAATCGCAATGGAACATTCGCATCACTTATGCTAAGACACTGCGTTGGATCTCATGTGAAGCTTTCATTGTTGTTGTACTTCCTCTATAATAATCATTGAGTAATAATGGAATACTAGTAGCAGTAGGGGTAGTAATAGCAGTAGTAGCACTGATGGGACTTCAGACCCCCCCCCCGAAATTATTTCGTGCTGGCATGCACCGCCGACCAAAACAACCGCCGGCGCCGGGAATGTTTCTGGATTTTGTCTACAGTATCTTTTTCACGCTCGAAAAGACATTTCGGCACGCACATTGCGAGCTCGGGCTGGATTTCGTCGCAGCGCCCTTGGCACCTGGACTCGCATCACTCAAGGAGCGCCATCCGAGCACAAACTTTCAAGGGTTTTTCGATAGCGAGCGGGTGCACTGCGGCATCTCGCAACGGCCGGGGAATCTACGGAGCGCATGGAATTCAATTCTTAAACTTTATGGGTATAAAGTTCCCATAAACTTATGACGCGAAAGGTGCACTGACATTTCCAAAGGCGTGCTTTAGATTTTCAACTCTGGAAATTTGTGGGTTTAATGTTCTTATAAACTTGAGCTAACATGCGCGCACTGGAACCCTCGTGTCCAAGCCGTTTCAGAAATGGAAGCCTGCGCTCACAATCTTCCACACACACGAAAATACTAAATATGACCGTGACTGCCAGCTGGCAGCTGATAATTTTCTCCAAACATTTTCAGGAAGGGTGCCCGATGTGATCAATCAGCTCGACCAGGGCAGGCAATGTAAAATAAGAGAAAACAGAAGAAAGTTAACGGCCTATTCTTGAGGCGGTTCTTCTTTGCGGACGACAAGGTCTGGCTCTCCGTGGCCATAGGGACAGTGGTCCTATGGATTTAAGAAAATCCCCTCTGAAAATATTGGTATTTTCAGAGCGCTTCTTCATTTGCGAGCTGATTGTGGAGATACATATCTGAAGAACCATTTGGATGTTGCCCCAGTAATACCGCGCATTTGAGTCCAGATGTACAAAACCAAATTATAGAAATTTGTGGTGAAATTATCAAAGAAAGCCTAGATGCAAAAGTAAATGGTGCCGGCCGCTTCTCCATATTTGCTGATGAAATGACGGATATTGCCGGTATCCAACAGTTTACTGTTTGTGCAAGGTACCTAAACAAGGATGCCAACGACATCGAAGGAGTACTTTTAGGTTTTAGCACCGGAATAGATGCCCTCTCTCATTGCGACTGCAGGTTCTATGTGTAGAAACGGCTTCAGATTCTAGCCACCCTTCCAGTGACCACTTCAAGCGCAGATAGTATATTTTTAACTTGAGATTAGAAAAACTACTTGCGCTCTACAATGTCTGAAGAACACGTGGTTAGGCAGGCAAAGTAAAATAAGAGAAAACAGAAGAAAGTTAACGGCCTATTTTTCAGGCGGTTCTTTTTTGCGGACGACGAGGTCTGGCTCGACAAGGATGCCGACGTCGACAGAGACGTCGGCATCAACGTGTCCGAAGTCATTGACCGCTTCACTAAACTTCCCCGCCGAGTGAAGTTTGTCCTTTAGATAGCGAAGCGGCAAAAATCAATGCAAGTAAAGGTTCTGTTCCTTCAGGTCCATAAACGCGTAATTATGAAAACGTATGACTGTTCATTAGTTTCTAAAACCGCAGAAATTATCGCTGTTTATTCAAACAGGTAGCATCATGATCAAAGTTATCGTGTGAAAACGAAAATTACGAGGACATCATTAACAAATTTTTACCGACCTTGTTTATTGAAAGCCCGGCCCTCGCGGCGTTTCCCAACAAACACACTCGGATATTGGGTAGTTTAACTTGCCGCATCATCTGTGGCTTTCGTTTGGTCTTTTCTTTCCTTATTAGCTACCCGCTTTTACTTCTTTTTTGAGCCGAAGCAATACCCTTCCTTAATTTTGGGTGCAGAAAAATTGTCGCCGCTCTGCAGGCAGTTAAATTACACATTTTCGTACTGATTTTTGCATTATTCCTCTATTATCTACCCATATGGTGCTGTCGCGACCGCCGCATGGCCCAAGTACATATCACGAGTTACTTTCAGACATAGCGCAAAAAAGTACGCACAACACACACGAAGACACGACAGACGCGGACGAGCGCTACTACCAACCGTTTATTTCAGTCAACAAACCCTCCGATTTCTAAGGTGAACCACGTACACCAGTGTCACGCCCCTTTCCCATGCGAGGTGCTAAAAAGAAATCTAAAAAATTGCCCGCCAATCCACCATGTGAAGGTGGTTGGAAAGCGAAGCTTTTTACGCCACCCTCACGGTGACTGCGGCGCATTTGATATTTCACACACTACAACGTAACTTTAACCACGGCCTTTATTATTATTTACTTCACAACAATGTTCACTACTGCTTTATGATCGGTGTGATATACACTCAAATTTTCAGTTTTCACTGTAGTTACATTCATTGCCAAGGTTAAATCAATGCACGTTCCGCGAATGGTGGTTGGTTGTTTTGCATTGGTGAAGCACACGAGTGCTAACTCTTCCAAGACGAAATGGATGAACCACTGGTTTTGCGGTTTCGAAATGTCCAGGTTAAAGTCCCCGACAATGATCACGGGTGTACTGTGGTCCAGCGCTAGTGAAGAGAAGTGCGTTCGCATGAACCGCTCGATGTCAGCTTTGGATGTATTCGGCGAGATGTAGACCATGAAAATGGCGATTCCATCGCTTGTAGTCACGGCACACACATCGCCGCAGTCGACTTGGTGCGATTCGAGTTTCCGTGGTCTACCCATAGTGGGGTAGTCTAGAAAATGAACCGAAGCAGTCTGGAAGGGTTTCGAATGACGTCAACCCTCTTTCAAGCAGCTGCATAAGCTTTGCAGCAGCTGCAATCTAATTGTACGGACCGCGCCGAGCCTGTTTCCGTTGTTTGCCCGCAGCCCTTATCATCCATCATGTTGGCTCATCACTTTGAAGCTTGTTTTTGTGGTTTTTCTTGCGAAAACGAGGGCTTAGTTGTACGCCGAATGCCTGAATTCAAGTAAGCTATACTGCTATACCTGCAATTGTTAGCGGTTCGTCGGGATCGTTTTTTGCTTACAACGACGGACATGACAGAACCCTTGGCTGGTAGAGGTACAAAGCTTCGCTTTAAAAAGTTAACAGTACTATCTCCCTCAGGCAACAGAGTTCAAATAGTTCAGTTCAGCACTGTGCAAAAGAATTGACGCTTCGCTTATACAAATATCTGAGTTCTTGTGGATGTAGAATGCTTCTAGAGCCACTCGAGCCTTGTAGCTTGCAGATTTGCCTAAGATAGTGGTCTCATAAAATCGTGCCTCGCAACCACATGTAATGATGTTGGCAACTAAATGTGCATACTTGTCCTCTTTTTTCTTAACTTTTAGTGCATGCTCCCTGAGCCGGTCCTTTATGCACCGTTCGGTTTGGCCGATGTACACCTTCCCGCACAACAAGGGGACGGAGTATGCCACTCCTGTCGCACACCCCACGAAGCGGCTATCGTGGCTGGTTTGGCAACCTCCTTTCCTGTCCCCGCAAATTCGAGGGCAGAGCCTGGATAGCTTATTAGGAGCCGTGAAGACCACAGGAATACGATGCCTGTTCGCAAACTTCTTCAGGTTGTGCGAGACCTGATGCATATAAGGCATGGCTACGGGTCTCGCCATCCATCGCAGGGTCTCAGCTCTTTCCGTTCCAGCTGTGTTCTTTACCCTCTGCAGGATCTAGACTCGGCCACCGCAACAACAAGCAACTCAGGGAATCCCGCTGCTAATAGGCGACCAATCTGATTGTCAAAGCTATGCTGCATTGAATGCGGGCATGACTTACGGAGCGCAGCATCGAGACATTGTAATGCGATGCCCCTTTTTACTATTTTAGAGTAGGCAGATTCAAAAGGCAGGGGACACTTCTTAATCCGTGGGAGGTACTCTCAGCAAACATAGCCTACACTAAATTTTAGCCTGAGATCCAGGAATTGTAACCCCTCAGTTCCAAGCAATTCATGAGTGAAACTCAAACCCTGCCCAGCTTGAATAAAAACATCAAAAATACTCCCAGGGGCAGTAAAACCGTCCTCTTTTTTTACAAGAATTAAAAAGTCATCGACGTACCGAAACACTTTGAATACCTTCCCCCCATTAAAAGCCAAATCAAGCGCACTGTCAATATCAGCTAAAGATATGTCGCACAGAATCGGAGCCACGCAAGACCTAATACACACTCCTCTACGTTGCAGAAAAGGCTGCTCGTTAAAAACAATCAATGTTACACTAAGATAAAATTCTAAAAGATTTAAATTATGAACCGACAAACAAGCGGAGTTTCGGAAATCGCATTCGCCACTCTGTTCAATGCACTTCGTAACAGCAACTAAACGCTTATCTTGAGGTACTGAATAAAACAAGTCCTCAACGTCGACAGACAAGCCATAATCTATACTCTCGTTGTGTTTCACATATTCAGTGACTTCTTCATATTTCCTCACGCGGAAAGGATCAACAACCGTGAGTCACTTAAGGCTCTTCAGTAAAAACTGACTAACATTCTTTTGCCAAGCCCCACCCCCCCTCCCCCCGCCCCCTTCGCTCACAATGGTTCTGAAAGGGACATCTACCTTATGTGTTTTTGCAGAAAAGAAAACCTTCAGACTGTTCCCCTTACTATTTCTAATAGCACTTGCAAGATCATTCAATTCCAAGTCCTTACAAAATTTGATGAACTTAGTCTTAACCCTCACTGAACTTTTTTAAACAGCCACATTCTTGTCAACTGCCGCTTGGGCTTTTTCATTGAACATGCCTTTCGGCATCACAACAAATCCACCTTCCTTGTCAGCTTCTAGGAGAACCAAACTGTTCTGCCAAACTGAAAGAAACTAGGTTAGACCAACTAGCCCAACAGGCGGTCCTTCTGGAACATATCACGATTTCTGCGATCATAGTTTTGTACTTGCCTGGATCGTGTGTCCTTCTATGCGTAAAGCTACTACTATGTGTGACTGCGCAACATGTCTATTTGCCTTGTTTGACGCATTACATACAGTGACGTTTGCTTAAATACTTGGATTTATTGGATACTTATACATATATTTAAACATCTTGTCGCGAGGCTTTGTGTGTACAAACAGTGCATTTTGTTACCAGTGACACTTTTGTGCCCTTTATCAACTTGTATCTTCGCACTTGTATATTCCATTCTATTTTCGCATTTCTAATGAACATCTTGCAGAACTCCTGCTTCTTATATGTACTCACTGTTGCGACTATATTATCGGTATAATTACAATACACGACCGGTAACAACTGCTCATTCGCAATCTATTGCAACGAAGGACAGCGCCATTGAGGTTTTTCCCTGGCAGTTGCATATGTACAGTCACGAGCCAAAGTTTGTGGACCAAAGGTATGGTATGATGGTATGATAAAGCTTTATTACGGTCCCTCGGAACGCGCGTCAGCACGTAGCGGGCCGCTCCCCCGTCGGTACAGAAAGGCCGAGCCTCTCTGCTGCCACGATTTTATTTTTTTTCCTTCGCAGCCTGGCCATTCCGGCTGAAATCAATAGCGCAAGCCTACGTGCGCGTGATGGACCAATACAACGTATTAAGCTAATTCGGGGCCGTGCAGCTGCACTTGAATATATCTAAATTTTTTGCTGATGCCATTGTCACCAAACTTCTGCTCGCGACTGTACAAAAAAGTAAACAAGGTTCTTTAATGAAAAAGATTTATCAAAATATTTGTGCTCAACTTGTTCTTTTCATAGCCTTTACGTTTTTCGCACCAGCTGTATGCACTGATTTGCTGGTTTGCAACTGATATTCTATGATGTTCTGATGTTCTAAAGTTCGTGTGATATTTTCTTTACTAATTAAATAGACAAAAAACGCGGAAGCGTTGATATTAGTTATTTCTGCCACAATTTTTGGGACGTACGAATATATTCTTTTATGAAAAAATACATATTTTACTTGACAGTGGGTAGCACTCAGTAGTTTGTTTGCAGCCTCTAATATACATTGGCAATGGCAATGCAGTTAATATTGATGTATTTGATCTCTCGACCAATTCTATAAGGAGGAGGGCGCACTGCAACGTGAGCCCCCCCCCCCCCCCCCTCTCCGAACAAAATTTCTGGCTATGCCACTGTGCACTGAAGCAGGTCTTCGAACACTGACCAGTTACACATTATTTTCTGCATTTACACCCGTCGCTTACCAAGAGCTTAGAAAAGGTGTTCGGCTGAAAAGTAGCAAATTTTCTTTACAAAGCCACTAATTTATTTTGTTCACAGGAACCTCCCTGAGAAAACTGACGTCAATTCGAGCATTTGTTGACGTGATTTTACTCTTTGCGGTGTCGGCCATTTTCGTTATGGCGCGGTTTCGCCAAGGTCACTGCCAATGGCACCGAAAATATAGCCATGCACCTAAGGCTTTCGCCTTCGAAAAACTGAAATTCCGTGGCAGTGAACATAACGCGATCAGGCACCTGCACGCAAATGAGCAAATGAACTCGTAAACTGAGGCCAACCGAGAGTAAGGGCGTTAATCATGCGACTGCATATCCTGAAACATGCGCCCATCGCGACCATTTAGCAAGCTTACATTATTATTTTAGAATCAGCTTTCGAGAAATGAAGCGATAAAAGGGCATTTTTGCTTTTCTGATTCGATCGGACAAAAAGTTGGACGAGGAAAAGATGGACGGAAGGGGGGGGGGGGGGGGCGGAGGCTGCTCTTTCAAGATTCTGCACCCGCTTTCTCGAAGCGGGGCTGAGCCTCTAAACGACTATCAATAGCAGCAAAACTGCTGATTCACAGTAGACTAGCTGGCCGCTCGTCTTATACGCTCGGCGTTTATCAGATCAGCCATTCCTGATTCGCGCTCGTCCATTCTGGACGGTGAAAGCTGTTGGCGTGGTCCCTTTTTTTTCTTTATTGTTAAAACGTGTAATCTGTTATCGTCCAGTACACTTCGTGCGTCATCGCGCGAATTTCGAATCTTAAAGGTCCGTACGCCACGTGGTGTAAAAGCTGTGAACTAAAGGCGATGTCCGGAATTGCTGGGGTTGTGTATATATATATATATATATATATATATATATATATATAGTGACGTCACCATGCTTTCATATCTAAAAGGGAGACCTGTCTAGCAACTCATTCAGTTCATTCTAAGACTGCCAAGGGTAGACCACGGAAAGTATAGACACCGGAAGGACAGGATTGCAAAAGTGCAGTGTGAATATTTGTGCGGTTCTTGTTTATTACACAAAGTAGCGCTCAGTATACGAGAGATGACTTAGTACTTTCAGTGACATAATTTTGCTGCTCAGAACAGCATTTTCGGTACCCGCCACATTGGCTCAGTTAGCTAAGGCGTTGCGCTGCGGAGCACGAGGTCGCGAGGCGAAAAGCAAAAACTCCAGTGTGCATGCGTTGTAGTGTACGGTAGCGAACCGCAGCTGGTCAAACTCCCTCCACTACGGCATGCCTCATAATCAGAACTGGTTTTGGCACGGAAAACCCCAGAAAGAAGAACTGCATTTGCGGTGTTGAGACATACGCCTACCGAGAAAAAAAATAGAATAAATACTGAAGTTGTGCCGAAGTGCGAAATTATGTGTGTTTTAGTACAACGTTATCTTGATTCTGTCAGGTCTGTTTTTTTTTTCATTTTGTTTCATAGTAATACATAGCACGCATGTCACCCTTTTGTGCAATATCTGAGCAAGTCTGTAACTAAAAAATAATCAGCTAGGTTTTCGGTATTTCTCTTACTGACATGATCGTTGCCTAATTTTATTAAATTTTTTTTTCTCGGGAGGGGTGTTCTGGCTTTGTTTAGATCTCATGTCTACCTCATATACGTCGTCCAGTTTTGTTCAATCGCCGAGTGCATATATGTAAAGCTGTTATGCGATTTGGCCGTTGATTTATTTATTACAATACTTTCAAGGCCGAGGGGTGTTATAGAAAGGCGTGGATTAAAAAATAAAGTTAAGTCATAATGCATTGAAACGAAAACAATATGGTGTACAGCAACAAAAAAGTGTAGGTTCAGGAGAAATGTAAGATAAGATTACTAACACGGCAGATATTGCAAACAGTTTCCCGTAGCAGTTTTAAATAAACAAGTGTCGGAGATATCGGTAACAGAGGTAGGTAAGTGGTTCCAATTGCTAGCCGCCTTTGGCACACACACACACACAAAAAAAAAACAATATGGTATACACACTCTAGCGAGTACCAGGTAAAAACAACTCATATAGGGCGGAAAGTAGATCAAAATTTCGACGATTATAAATAGCTCACTGTGTGCGGCCTACTGCGTATGCGGCCTATTTTATGCGGCTCTTGCTTGTGTGGCTGTATTTAAACGGCCCATAGTAGGGCCGCTTGGTGAACGTCACGCATAACCCCAAATTTTTATGCGGTATTTCAGATCAAATCTGTCCGGCTTACTAAGCGGCCCAAATCTTATGAAGGCCATTGGGTAATTTTTTACGAAAAAAATTATTTTGAGACAGGCACCGTCCACAGTGGTTTTGCGCGCTCTTTCATAGACATTGCATGGAACCACATTATAGGAAATTGATAACACATAACACAAGCATGGTAACGCACTTCACACAAACAGGGGAACACATGAAATCGAAACCGGGTACACCGCGTGAGAACCAAACACGCTAACCACTACTCCATATCACTACGCTGCCCTGAGGACTCGCACAGCAATTTGTAGATACATTGGTGTTTCCCAGGCTGTCGTTTTATGTCGATCGTTCACCGTCGGCGATCGGGCGTGATAAACACATAGTTTGTGTACTTGTTACCGACGCTTAGGTGGTTGGTGACAGTAGATGTATTTACATGAGTATCAGTATACGAATAGCACTTTCAACAGCTGTCATGTGAGGCGGAAAGGCTAAATGGGGTAGGATTACGGAGCATGGGGGCTGCACGAAAAGAAAAACTGCTTCGCCAGGCAAATGTAGTTCTTTAATGTTTTCTCTTTATTCGCTATGATGCGGCTGCAGTCACTGTTTAACCGGGAACTCGGCTTTGTCTGAGAAACTTTCAACCTCGTTCAGAAGGTTCCGTTAAAACTGATCCGCGCTGTTGCGCTGCCTCGACGGTATAACGACAATACGGCTCCGATATTCTGAGACGTCGAATAAGCGGGTGGGATATTACCGGCCCGTCTAAGTTTGTTAAACCGACAAATATTTCTATTCACCTCCGCCGGCCTCAACAGGGATGCCCTATCCGAAAAACTGACATATATAGCTTTTGTGAGTATCAAGAAGAATGCTATCGAACCGATCCTATTATGCTGTTCCGTTGTAGTTAATGATTCAGTGTTTATTTTGAAGCAGCAAGGCGCGTCAGTATATTCGCCCGTGAGCCTACCGTAACAGCATTGCAAATATCGGAAGCTTCACTGCTTTGCACACGCTAGCTTGCTTTCACCTCTTCACCTGCTAGGCGCATGCACGCGACGTTGCAACGAGCTACCCCGTGGCCATACCTGCAGTGCCGTCGAGCTTAAAGGAACGAAGGGAGGTAAGAAATCGAGGCGTCATTAAAGAATTTACATTATGGGGCTTAGCGGCCGGAAGCTGCTGTGAATTACGAGGGACGCAATTATAGAGAGCTACGGATTCATTGTGGCCACCTGGAGTTACTTAACGAGCACCGAAAGAACTACACAAGCGTTTTTGCATTTCCGTCGGAATGCGACAGGTGCGGACCGAAACGATAAGGTCCCCTTGTTACTGCGGCGACTGTCGTTGAAATTTCGCATAACAAGGTGGGATTTTGCCGGCGTGTCGAAGCTTACAACGGTTCCATTCATATACCCTTGCAAGTCGATAACTTCGACGCAAAATTAACGTAGAATAACCGCAATTTGCCCATCGTATCTTGCGCTGCATTTGTGTGATCAGCATCACCGCAATGAGTACTCTCTGCTATCTGGAATGCAGGTGAATCTCCGTGCGCAAGACGAGCCGCATTCATGCACAAACTACTTTTAGTTATCTCAACAAAAAAAAAAAAGAAAGCACCGTGCAAACTGTATTAAAGTGCACGCGCTGTAGTAAGTGGGTACGCACTATTGTGCTGTGTCCGGCAAAGGAGGTGTGCCATGAAGTGGTTGCAAGCAGGTGAGATGGACTGCCCGCTAGCATACCTAATTATCTCGAAGGAGAGATCGAATTCGAATTTAGGTGTCGTGTACATTAGTTGAGTGCCTCTGCCTTCGTTATATCAACTGTACCCCTATAAGCGCAGTAAATAAAAGCACGCATTTTTTCTCCTACACCGTTAAGTATGCTTTTTAGCGGAATGCCCACTTCATCTGTGTCACCATCTGAAAGCATGCTGTACATTATTGCAGACATGTACGTTTATGCAGACACAGACAAGAACATATTTTTCAAAGGAGAATGATTTGTTTACAATACAACAAAGTGAAACCTGCCCAGCATAGTTTCACTGTAGGTTTTCAACACAGAATGGGGACTTATATACCAAGCTCTGACAGTAACAAATAAAAACCACACTGCTACAGGAAATACTAAAGCAGACAGGCAGTGTTAGTGCCGGCAGCTTTTAAAGATGTGAAACAAGTATAACGCATTAACTTGTATCTACTTCATTCAGTTGTGACCAACAAAAGTTGAGCCTCTCAGTTCACCGTTTTTTCGTTCATTAAAGAATGTTTTGTTTATAACCAAAACTACGTAAAAATAGCAGATAACTACAACCCATCAGGAACCGAACAGACATATGTACTAAACTTACTGTAAAGTCACATTTTCGATAGATAAGTTATCTAATGAGGAATTTAGACAGCTAAGTGCTCGCAGATTTAATGAAAAAATAGCTATCTATGACTAGCATGAAAAAAAAGAAAGAATGAAAACGCTGCATGAAAAATGTACGAGGTGTGTTCAAAAAAGAAACCAAACTTTTGAAATAGCACGCAAATCGGCAGAGAGCACGCGGCGGCTACTGAACGCATGTAGCAGCGGGTTTAGGCAACAAAGTGCCATTTGCCGCGTTTCACTCTGACCATTGGTTGGTGAGCTACAGCCGCCGAAGTGCGCACGTGTACAAGCTGTTTGTTGGATTAGGGACAAAGTAACAACGAATGAGGTTGAAGAACAACGTGTGTGTGTTAAATTTTGCTACAAACTTGGCAAAACTTTCACAGAGACATTTCAATTGTTTAACCAAGCATATGGCGAAAACTGTATGAGTCGCACTCAGTGCTATGAGTAGTTTAAGCATGTTGAACAAGGCAGAATGTTGGTTGGTGACGATCCCAAGCCTGGACGACCTTCCACATCAACAGATGGTGACCATGTCAAGTGAGTGCGTGCTGCGATTCGTGGAAATCGTCGTTTAACTGTTCGAGAACTAGCTGACGAAGTGGGCATCAGCATAGGATCATGGCGTCCTATTGAGAATGACAAACTTGAGATGCGTCGTGTCAGTGCAAAATTCGTGCCGCATTTGTTCAGTGCCTATCAGAAACCCCTGTGTTGAAATAAGCCAGGAACTGCATGCCACTGGCAATGATAAGGAAAACTTCTGTAACATCACAACAGGCAATGAGACGTGGGTTTATCGCTCTGATATTGAAACAAAAAGTTCAGTCGTCGCAGTGGGTGGGCGAACAGTCTTCTCGCCCAAGAAAGCACGCATTAGTCAGCAAAAAATCAAGGTAATGGTGATGTTTTCTGACTTCGAAAGACATAATCCATCAGGAATTTGTACCACGTGGTCAGATGGTCAACAAGGCAGTCTACCGAGGAATTCTAGCGCGTTTGCGGGATGCTGTGTGCAGTTGGAAGCCTGAATTGTGGGAAACCCAGACTTAATTGTTGCAACATGACAATGAGTGAGTTAACGCATCGCTCCTTGTCGGCGGCTATCTAGCAAAACATAACACTCTCGTGCCCCATCCACCGTACTTTCCAGACCTAGCCCAAGAAGCCTTTTTTCCTGTTTCTTGAACTTAAAATCACGTTGAAAGGACATCGTTTCCAACCCATAAAAGCAATTTCAAGACAATGCGACATGAGACCTACGTGCCATCCCAGAAAAAAGCGTTCCAGGAGGCTTTCCAAAAATGGATGAGATGATAGGAACAATGTATCGCCAGAAGAGGGGACTACTTTGAAGGGGACATGCATAAAATGTTGTACAATAAGCAATAAAGATGTTAAAGCAAAAGCTTGGTTTCTTTTCCAACACACCTTGTATGTATTTCAATTGAAGAACTCTTTTGGAAGCCAAGCAACATAAAAATCTTTTGTCTTGCGGAGCACACTCTGTATACATGCCGCAGTGGTTGGGTGAATGCAGAGAAATCCAAAGTGAAGTTTTTTTTATGTTTACATTGCTAACAAGAGAAAAAAAACATTTTTAAATATGTGTTTCATTTTAAAATAATTGCTCCGTCATCACAAACAGGAGTCATCACAAACACATTAGATATCATTCATATATATTCAGAGTTATTTGTCCTGATGACTCCTGGGCCTCCAGGTGACCACCGTACCTGAAAGGAAAAAAGAAATGGCACCTAATGTTAGACGATTCCAAAAAACTGCTTCACCTTGGCCCTCTTAGGGCTATGTTTGTTCAATAGTTGTTTGAGGCCAATATAGAAGTGATCTTGCAAGAAACAGATCTCAATGTTAACCATAAACTTCTGAGACTGCGAGATAACGATCCGAGGTCTTTTATTTGATTTCCCTCATTTTGGTCCGGCTAAAAAACCACACTTAACTGCGCTTAATTGCACCTTGTTGGGGGAGAACAATTTTTCAGACTGCGTTCAACACCCTTGCATTGCCCTGCTATTTGACATGCGGGTTGTTGCTGTAGTGCACGGCAGTGCATTGATGTGCACATATTCTCTTCCTTTCTATTTTAAATCTCGGTTCTCCTGTTACCTTTCATTCCCTTTACACCCCTTCCTCAGCACAGTCACTTGTATTTACACAGGTGAACCTGCCTGTCTTCCCATCTTTCTACTTCCTTTCTCCAAGAGCACGTGTCCGCATTATAAAACTCTGTGTCCATGATTTACTACAGAAAGCTGAACATTCCATATCACACACTTCACATGTGAATAACTCATAAGAGATTGTGAAAGACATGCGAATGTGTCTGACCTTTGAATTTACAGCATTGTATTTGAAATTTCACTGGCATTATTAACACTGAAGTCCATCCCTAATTATCCTGAATATAATGAGTGCATACACAGTGTAAACAAAGTAATCAAGCCATGACAATAGACACAAACACATAATGCTCTGGCAAGCAACTAAAGAGAGAAACATACACTCAGTTGCATTCTTCACGTCATGTACAAACACATTTCACATATACTTGGCCTCTTCGAAATCAACTCAATGTGCTTGGGCTTATTATTTATTTCAGAGTAAAATTTCCTCTCACTTGCCGGAAATTATTATGTGGCCCACATTGTCAGCTGGCTTTCAGGGGCACTCATTTATGCCCCTTACACTTACTGGCATTCAGTTGTACTTGCATTTACACTGGCCTAAACTCAGTGACTTCCCACTGTTCTGAAATCTGCAGAAATTAGTGAGAGGCTCTCGAATGTGTGTCTATCTCTAGTGATATTACAGCTCGTGTAAGTGCTTCAATGTTCTCCGCATGCGAGCAATATTGTAAACACTTGTATCTTTCTGAGCCCCACACCACTTTTGAGCTGGCAAAATATGAGCTTTTTCTTCGTGTGCTTCATCATAAGCATATATTTCCGCACTGCAATGAACAGCTATTTTTGGCCTTATTTTCGCTTACCGGTGCGGTGGTCCACTCTATCGTTCCAATGGAGAGCCCGGGGTTCTGCTTTCATGGGTGGCGTTCTTATTAGTGTTGACGTCCCACTTTATTCCTGTATAGAAAAAATACAGTTAAGCGAGAATAAAAAGAAAATGCAGAAATTTGATAACTCGAGACGCATAAGCTCATAAGAAAGGTCTTATTTAGGCCTATTTTGGGGCTAGCTTCATAGTCGGAAATCAAAAAAACATAGCAATCACCACAGAAAAGCAAAATGACCAACTTGTAATGTTCTTTTGCTTCTTTCATAGTTTTCTTTTAGCTATGCATGCAGTGCTTTTATCTCACAACATTATGGAATGACGCAAGTACTGAAAACCAGATTTTTCCGTCTGCTATAAAACTTGAAATTATTACAATCGACGTGACATGTCGCGTTGTTGAAATTTTGCCTGTTGCATAGAACTTCGCCCCTTCTACAAGTGACGAGTGTTCTGCTTATCTCCAAGAGATAATGTGGCAAATCCTGCGGCGAGTGCAAACCGTCACTTCGGAGCTTCTGCGTCGTCGGAGTTATTTGATTATGGTCGCGTCACGCAAGCTTCGAGCTAAATGGGCCTTTGAATTTTAGTGAACTCGACGCATTAAACAGGAAAGCCAGAAATCTACGCAAATCGACACATTACACAGAGGAAAGTGCGTAACACACCAGAAATTGTTTTTCAAAATATAACCGTCGTTTGACAAACTGGAACTACGAAACGCAATGAATTAATCACGCAAAGCCCACGAAAGGAATTAAAAAAAAGGCACATTTCATGGTTAGAACGCTACACGCGATTACCAGCGCCGCTATAAAACGCAAGCCCTAACGAAAATTTCGCGCATGAAGTTTCAACAAATGGGCACCTGACTACGCAAGAAAAAAAATCGCCTGCAATCATACAATTGGGGGAAACCTAAATGGAGCTACGCCTGCAGTTATAACTACTTCACACACCAAAACTTCCAATGCGCGTGTTCGCATTAGTACTACACGTTCACATATTTAAATCACCGACATTCGTTATCTGCTGGCTCATAATACTGCAATGGTATAAATTAATCACTTAGTAAGCGTAGCGTATAGGAAGTAAAAATCGACCTACCAAATAGGCACAGGTTCGCAGCTCTACAGCACGCACTCCTGGGCCCGCCGATTCAGCGCACATGGCGGCCTGCCGCCGCTGATCGCCGGTGTGGCCGTTGTACTCGCACGAGTTGTCGAAGTTGCACTGCTTTTTTGCAATTTCCGCTAACAACGGTGGATTGGAACATCACTGACATCACCGAGAGCGTCCACCGACGTGGCCAGATCACTTCACAACACGAACACAAACGCATTACGTCGCCGGTACAAAGATATGACGATAATTACCGCCGAAAACAATCGCCTCGTATACGCCGGAATACGCCATGTTCTCGCGCCTTCCCGGTCCGGTCGGCGCAGCCTTTCCTCCTCCTCCGCCACGAAAGCAACACGGAGCCGTCGACTTGTTTCTCTTCGTTCTCTCCTTTTGCCTTTCGCTTTACTTTCTCCCTCAAAGCATTACTCTCACTGCTCCTTACGGCTTTTGCTTTGTAACGCTCTCTCAACGCTTCGGTGCGCTTTTTGCGCCCCAAATTTGCAAGGCTGCATATAAGCGTTGCGTCCGCTCGCGGCCGCATATAGCAGGCCTAGCCTGCCGCCGCAGCCATTGTCACGCATAATATTGCTTGAAAGTCCGTTTATATGCAGTACTTCACGCTGGAACGAAAATATACCGCATATGTGCCGGACATTATACGGTACTTGAGTAAGAGTGCAGCAACGAAAAAGCGCTGGTTTAAGCGAAATGCAAGGTGAGATTACTAACAACGCAGATCAGGCAAACAGTTTTCAGCGGTGGTTTTCAGCACGTCTTAGATATCGGCAACACAGGTGGCCAGGTGATATGCGTGCCTTATGGCAATAATCTGTGCGAGGTGATATGAATGATGGCTCAAAAAGAAGAAACCTTTTTTCCTGATAATTCTGGCAATAAATCTTGTGAAATGTTAGCATTCGCGAGAGTTTTCTGTGGAAACATAGTGGAAATACCACTAACACGGTTATAAAATTATGATTATATCGTTTTTCCAAAGCCAAATAACTATAGAATATGTATAAGGCAGGTTACAGATTGAAGTTAACCGGTGAGCCGTTCACATGAACCGGTTCATTTCAGTGAGCTGAACTATGTTCTATAGGCCAGTATATGAAAGTCTTGATATTTTTATGTCCGTACATGAAACGGCCTTCGGGTTTTATGGGGAAACCTGGTGGCGAACAAACACGTTGTCCAGAAAGTCTGGACAAGACATGCGTCATAGATTAAAACGGGTCTCGCTCGTTCTTGTGTGCAGTTTTTCGTACTCAAAAAGTATTGCGGCACTTGCTCATCTCCACTCAGCCCGGTGTCATCAGTGTTTTGACAATTGACACGACCAGTACAAACAACAGCGCTGCGGCAACACGAACTGGTGCGAACGGCGGCGCAAGGTGCATTGATATAACGCAAGTGGCGGCGCCAGGTGCGCTTATGACGCTCCGATCATCATAAGCCGATATAACTCTCCAGCGCCTTGTCGATCTGTGTCGAACCATTATTAACCCTGATCAAAGGACTCTGGCGGTGGCACGGACCGATCAAACGCTGGCACGGCCGCGCGGACCGTATCTTGAAAGCGATCTGCGAAGCGGACAGAGAGCGCCGCGCGCTCTGTTTCCGCCGCTTCGTTTGCGTTGAAGCGATACAGGCAGCAGGTAAAGTCGCTCTCCACTGCGGGCGCTATCTTGAAAGCGATCGTCTTACGGGTCGGACGCTCACAGGACAGTTTTCTCGGTGGGTATGCATAGAAATGCTTGCGCATTTAAGAGTGCTTGAAACACATACACACAACCTTGTACGCTATCGCCTGTAGCCCAGGTCGTGGAAAACGCGTGCACTTGGCTCCAACAAACAAAGCCGTTGGCTGGAGGGCCCGGCGACTACGGCGAGCAGGGCGCACTCCGCATTTAGTTAAGGGGTCATCGGCTGTAAAGTCAGTCTCGCTTATGTGTTCAGGCAACACTTGTTGATTTATTTCCGTGTTTACTGCAGGAAGAGGGACCTTCATTTGCTTAGAGTATATGCCAGCTATTTTCGCCTCGTCCAGTGTGGGTCTCACGCCTCCCCTAAAACCATGCAATAAGGTGAGAAAAATTCAACGACCACGCGGCGTTATGGCACCAAAATTCAAGTTACGTCTCAAATACAATAAATAGCATGATAACTGAGTACAGTAGATACGTTTAAATCTGAACTGCCACGCCCAGGAACTTGCAGAACCGGTTTTTTTTTTTACAGTGAAGTGGCAGAGGTAAGCTAATAGAGCGACAGAAACTGCTTTTGTAAAGTTGACGAGAGGCCGAGCTAAACAACATCGACTGACGTAATAGAGACAACCAGTTAGAGCATGAACTTATGGACTGCCCAAACCATGTAGTGCTTTATTATCTGTAGTCTCATTATATGTTGCTGTTAAACTGTTGAAAAACAAATGACACAATTGCGGTGGCATCGTTCTCTCTGTGAGCAAAATGTCTCGCGCGAATGCAATGGCTAAGGAAACAATCGCTCGATATACCGATGGCTACTCTTAGGAAATGTGTGCTGTTTCCTGTGCGATGAAGAAGACGTACACCATACTCTGAAGATGAAGCACACCACCAACAGCAGCAGCATCGTGATCGCTCCGCGAAAGACGACGCCGAAGTTACGGTTCAGAGCGCTGCCCGACATAACTGTTTTAGCCGCCCGTTCCGTGCCAGTAAATTCAAAGGATCTACATGTACGCCTATTTCAGTAAACCTCATTCCACCCGCCGCGGTAGCTCAGTCAGCTAAGGCGTTGCGCTGCTGAGATCGAGATCGCGGGATCGAATCCCGGCCGCGGCGGCCGCATTTCGATGGAGGCGAAATGCAAAAACGCCCGTGTGCTTGCGTTGTAGTGCACGTTAAAGAACCCCAGGTGGTCAAAATTAATCCGGAGCCCTCCACTACGGCGTGCCTCATAATCAGAACTGGTTTTGGCACGTAAAACCCCAGAAAGAAAGAAGAAAAGTAAACCTCATTTCACCTGCATAACCATGTTTGTTTGCGCCAATCCAACGGCATTCAGCGTCGACACACACTAGGGGGCAAGCGGGGAGCAAGCGGAGCGGATCGATAAAAAGGAAATAGTGCTAGTGCGGCGCCTTCTGTTTCTGTTACCATGTGCACCGTCATTTTGCTAAAGTGTCGCCCGCTTGCTGGGGCCTCAACTGAAGGGGGTCTTGGTGCTAGCGTTGACGAAGCGTCTGCATTAATAAAGTCCAGAGGGTCCAGTTGCGTACGGCTTAAGTCTCGCAACGTGTAAGATAGCAGAGGGTGGAGGCGTAGACGGCGCTGGCGCAGTGACTGGCTCGATCTCATACGTAACGTCGGTGACTTGACGTAGCACCCTGTAAGGACCATCGTATCGGGACAATAGCTTTTCGGAGAGATCGATGCGGCGGGACGGAGACCACAGTCGCACGAGGGCGCCTTGGGAGTAAGAAACGTCTCTGTGGCGACTATCATACAGGGCTTTTTGGGAATCCTGAGACACTGTGAGCCGTTCACGAGCGATCTGGCGAGCTGTGTCAGCACGCGCTATGGCGTCGCGAACGTACGTGGTGGTTGAGCTGACAGGAATTAAAGTATCGAGAGGCAGAGAAGGTTCGCGTCCAGACAGGAGATAAAACGGGGAGTAGCCAGTGGTGTCATGTCGGGACGAGTTGTAGGCGAAAGTAACATACGGCAAAGTAGCGTCCCAATCGGGGTGATTGGCGGAGACGTACATTGAAAGCATATCGGTCAGAGTTCGGTTCAGGTGCTCTGTGAGTCCATTCGTTTGCGGGTGATAAGCAGTTGTGAGCTTGTGGTGGGTAGAGCAGGAACGAAGGATGTCATCGATGACGCGAGACAAAAAGTATCAGCCTTGATGGGTCAGGAGCTGTGGAGGAGCACCATGATACAGGATGATGTCATGAAACAGAAAGTCAGCGATATCCGTACCGCAGCTGGTTGGGAGGGCACGGGTAATGGCGTATCGCGCCGCGTAGTCGGTCGCGACGGCGACCCACTTGTTGCCTGATGTCGAGGTTGGAAAGGGGCCAAGAAGGCCGAGCCCAACACGAAAGAACGGTTCGGCGGGAATGTCTATAGGATGAAGCGGACCGGTAGGTAACATAGCTGGCCTCTTGCGGCGCTGGCATTTGTCGCAGCTAGCGATATATCGTTGGACGGAGCGATAGAGACCAGGCCAGAAGAAACGGCACCTGACGCGATCATAAGTGCGGGTGACACCAAGGTGACCAGCAGTGGGCTCATCGTGAAGCTGGAGAAGGACTACTGACTGCAGATAGGAGGCGTTCAGGGCCCTCAGGATGCATATTATGGCGGTATAAGGTGCCGTCCTGAAGGAAGAACAAGTGGAGTGAAGGGTCGGGTGTGGCGGAGTTCAGACGGTATTGGAGTTGGGGGGGGGGGTGTCGTGGCCTATCCGAGTTCGACGTCAAACTGCGGGTCTTGCCTACGCAGCCGCTGCTACCAGTTGTTGGGGGCTGAGGACGGACTTGAAGGCAGGAACATGTTCTCATTGAGAACGAAGAGTACATGGTTTATTTACATTATTTACATCACGAGAACGAGACGGTACGTCTCATCAGTCTAGCTTGACTGGGTCGAAGCACCCCACATCGAAGCACTCCTACATCTCAGGGCAGGTCGGAGAGCACCCTCGATGGCCCCCAAAGTCTCCCTTAAAACCCCTCTGTCCAAGCTGCGGTCCCACCATCCTCCAATCGGAGCGTCGAAAGTCCACGTAGGTTCCGCCTTGAGAGAGAGGGAACGCATACTCCCCCGTCGCCTTCGTTGCCCGACCACGTTCGGAGAAGTCCTCTCGGGCACACTACTGCTCACTTCCCCACATAAAGGAGGGGACACTCGTGGACAGGTGGCTTCGCACCTGACTTGAACTGACGCCTCTGTTCCTGGAATGGGCCAGCTGGTCTGTCGAGCGGCCGTGAGAACGCGTCTACTTTTCCAAGAGTCTGCTCTTCCTATAGTGTCGAGACACGTACTCTTTGTAAGGTGTAGAGACATGGTGGCGCCGCTGATCTTTTCTCGGCGGGACGGCTTTTCAGCCTCCCGCTGGTCGCCGAACGTAACAGCTCCTCCGCGGCCCGGAAAATCTCGACCGGCCAGCGCTGACAACCGCTGGTCAGGAAGAGAGTGGCTGGTGACCAAGAAGATGGCTTGGCATTCTGCAACAACTGCAAACTCGGAATGCCTCCAACCATCTCACAACAACCGGCACGGAAGAGTCGATCCCGGCAACACATTACCACTCAGCGTGCAAACGCCCGGAATCAGCTGTTTAATTCACCAGGCCTCATACCAAAATTTCAATGAGCCACTCAACTGGCGATTGCAAATTTCGACCCCAAAATTTTGTGCCGCCAAAGCGAGCGCTCACGTTCCTTTGAGTTCAACGAAACCCGACTGTCGCGCTGCACGAGAGCAAAGACATACGTAGAGCTGAACCAGAGGCTCTAAACAACCAACGCTTCAGCATAACTTCAGCAGCCTATCTTCACGAACAGCCTGTTCATACCCTTATTACAGTTGACTACTTATCGCACCTACTGGCGCCATGCACCGCCTCGTGAACTCTAAGGATACATAATCAAAGCGCGCCAATTTTGAGCTCTCTAATCACAACGCATACTTGCGTCTCACGCAGACGTTTTCTTTCCCTATTGTCTTTGCAGGACACACCGTAAAGAACAAAAAACTAAACTTGTGTAATTTACGCCCTCACGAGAATTTTACAAGAAAACGCGCCTGCCAATAACCTGCCAATAACTGCTTCCACGCACGCTTAATAGAAAACACAGAACACTGCCGCCCCGAACACACACGAGCGACCCAATCTAAAACGTTCTGTTTCTTTCCGTCCACACAGGACGCGCGCTAATGGAAGGTACCTTTCTCAGTGCAAATTATGTACTTACTGAAAACACCACGCGCTTAACCCCTACAGAAAATTTTACAATTTTAACTAAGGTTAACTAATACTTGCGCGCGTTAAAATAGGCTTTCAACAAATGACCTTGACGCTTCAGGTCACTCACACACACACACACAAAAATAAATAAAGCCTAACTACTCATTAATGAACACTTCGCGAAACTAAAGCTTTACTGAAATCAAATCTTTCAAACCTCGGAGCTTTTCAAAAGAAAACAAACAAAGCTCAAAACTTACTTATTGATAGAAACTCTAATTTCAAATCGCGAAACTTTTCAAATGTTCAAAAGTAAACAAACAAAACAAAGCGTTTGTTTCCGCTGAACCTTCACTTTTGTTTTCAGCTCGTTCCGATTGCTTACGACGGACTCATAATTTTGAGCCGCGCTCGAGGTGGTCGCGCCCTGAAAGCTTTTCTGGCCATCCAGGAACAACAAAAGACCTGACATTCCGTCAACTCTTTCGAGACTTCACGGTCCCCTGCCAATATCTGTCCTAAATTAATTAATTATGGGGTTTTACGTGCCAAAACCACGATCTGATTATGAGGCACGCCGTAGTGGGGGACTCCGGAAATTTCGACCACCTGGGGTTCTTTAACGTGCACCTAAATCCAAGTATATCTGTCCTGGCGACACGCTTTCAAAACGACCGCGGTTGACCGCGTCGTGTCTCCCTATCACTTCACCTCGTCCGTTGCGCTCTCTCACCCTGCATGCTGCACCCCGAAAAAAACGACGGAACGACGGGGAACATAATTGCCCCGTGCCCTTTGTCCGCGTTCGTGCAGAGCATGCTCCTTTGACGCTTTTTAGCCGGCGGCTCGAACACGCTTTAATCGACAACGCCGATCGCACCTTTCTTTTCTTGGCGCCCCGCTCACGCACGTTGACGCCTTTCACTTTGCTAGGCTGCGTCAAACTCTCGACCGCATTCCGATCCTTACGACGCTTCTTTCTACGGCGCCTCTTCTTCGAACTCACTTTTGAGTCATCTGCTCGCGCCTCGTGCTGACCGTTACGTATCTCCTCGGTCCGGATCTCTGTCTTACCAGCACAGTCTGAGTGATTTACTATTAAATCATCTCCCTCTTTGCCCTGACTGGCGGACAGCTTGACCGACTCTGGAACAATGCAGCTGTCTTTATCCGAGCTACGCAACTCGCACTCCTGCGAATTGCCCTCTACTGCATTGTCCAGCTCACGCTGTGCATCGGCACACAGCTCGTCGGTCTCAATCGCTGTCTCACCCGCACAGTCCGAATGATTCGTGCCTAAATCATCCCTCTTTTGGCAACCTAGACTGGCAGACAGCTTTACCGATCCCTGAACCATGCGGTTGTTTACCTTTGATCTACACAGCTCGCAATCATGCGAACTGCCCACAACCGCATCGTCCAACTCGCACTGCGCATCGGCACGCAGCCCTGACTCGACCTGGGTGCTCGTGTCTGTCGGGTCAGCAGTGCCCTGTTCCTTGTTAACGACCTCGCTAACAACTACTGCGACGCCCACACACCGTGACTGTGCCAATTCATTCTCAGCAGTTACTACAGTACTCTGTTGGCACAGCACCTCGTCGCTCTCACTGCGGCCTTCAAAGGCCTCTGTCGCCACTAAGGCATCGTTAGCAGCTAACACATTCCGTTCATCTTTGAACTCGCTGCTAACCTCAGAGGTACTAACCTCTTCTGCTCTTGGCAAAACTCTGCTAGCGACTTCCTCCCACTTTCGCTGCCTGCAACTTACAGATTTCTCAAGCCTCTGTTGTCTGTCTTCGATTGACTGCTGCAAACGTCCAATGTGTCTCTCTACCGATGCTACATACTCCCTGCTTGCTTCCCTTTCTTCCGGACTGCATTTCTCCTGCAATATTCTTTTCAATTCCTGCCTCTTTTCTTCCTGTTCCTGTCTAATTTTTTCCTGTTGCTGCCTAATTGGTTCCTGCTTCTGTATCTTGCTTAGAATTTTGTTACCAAGATGTTCGATGATGTACAAATCATTGTCACTTTGGAGAATGGTTTTACGAATCTCTTCTTCCGCTAAGTCCTCCTCTACGTCTACCTCGAGCTCTTCACACAACCACAACAGGCCAGCTCTCGTCAAACTCAAAAGGACCATGGTCGCTACTTTTAAGCTTTGGCTCTGCTGTCACACAATACTTGCTGCGCTACCCACGCAAATCAGAATTCTGAATCAGAATACAAGTAAAAGATCCCCAGCGATTCAATTCTACAAACACAGAGAAATTAAAGCCTGGTAAATCTTACAGCCAAAACCAAACGCTTACCCACAGAAGCAGCACCATATCACCAGTCCTTCTCCGCCGTATCCAGTCAGTTGCAAGAGGTGGTCATTCCCAAGTCGCCTCCAACTTGATCAGGATACCGGTCGGTCACCACGTCCATCCCAAGATCCGTGAGGTCAATCTCACCACAGCTCACCAGTTATTGGAGTTGGGGGGGTGTCGTGGCCTATCCGAGTTCGACGTCAAACTGCGGGTCTTGCCTACGCAGCCGCTGCTACCAGTTGTTGGGGGCTGAGGACGGACTTGAAGGCAGGAACATGTTCTCATTGAGAACGAAGAGTACAGGGTTTATTTACATTATTTACATCACGAGAACGAGACGGTACGTCTCATCAGTCTAGCTTGACTGGGTCGAAGCACCCCACATCGAAGCACTCCTACATCTCAGGGCAGGTCGGAGAGCACCCTCGATGGCCCCCAAAGTCTCCCTTAAAACCCCTCTGTCCAAGCTGCGGTCCCACCATCCTCCAATCGGAGCGTCGAAAGTCCACGTAGGTTCCGCCTTGAGAGAGAGGGAACGCATACTCCCCCGTCGCCTTCGTTGCCCGACCACGTTCGGAGAAGTCCTCTCGGGCACACTACTGCTCACTTCCCCACATAAAGGAGGGGACACTCGTGGACAGGTGGCTTCGCACCTGACTTGAACTGACGCCTCTGTTCCTGGAATGGGCCAGCTGGTCTGTCGAGCGGCCGTGAGAACGCGTCTACTTTTCCAAGAGTCTGCTCTTCCTATAGTGTCGAGACACGTACTCTTTGTAAGGTGTAGAGACATGGTGGCGCCGCTGATCTTTTCTCGGCGGGACGGCTTTTCAGCCTCCCGCTGGTCGCCGAACGTAACAACGGTCGATGATAGACCGTAAAGCCGAGTCGCGGCGTTGTTCGTCCCGTATATTAACGAGGTCCGAGATAGACAAGACGCAGGCGTCGGTGTCTTGCTCGGTGACGTCAGGGGAATCCACGGGATGCCGTGAGCGACAGTCGGCAACTTGATGAAGCTGACCGGACTTGTGCACCACTGAAAACGAGTAATCTTGGAGGCGCAGAGCCCAACGACCAAGGCGGCCTGTAGGATCTGTGAGCGAATAAAGCCAACAGAGGGCATGATGATCAGTTACGACGGTAAAGGTGCGGCCAAACAGGTAGGGACGAAATTTGGCGACAGCCCAGACAATAGCAAGACACTCTCGTTCCGTGACGGAGTACTTCTTCTCCGGTGCGGACAGGAGGCGGCTAGCGTACGCGATAACACAGTCGTGGCCGCTCTGACGCTGAGCGAGGACGGCACCGATTCCATGGCCGCTGGCATCTGTGCAAAGTTCCGTCAGTGCAGTCGGATCAAAATGCGCTAAAATAGGGGAAGTCGTGAGGGCATCTATAAGCGCCGAAACGGCAGCAGCTTGGGGTGAGCCCCATGTAAAAGCAACATCTTTTTTGAGGAGTGCAGTAAGGGGACGCGCAATGTCGGCGAAATTACGAAAACGTCGGAAATAGGAGCACAATCCTATAAAACTGCGTACGTCTTTAGCCGAACAAGCCACAGAAAAATGCTTCACAGCGCGAACTTTTTCAGGATCGGGCTGGACACCTGTCGCATTGACGAGATGGCCAAGTACGGTTATTTCACGGCGTCCGAAACGGCATTTTTAGACGTTGAGCTGGAGACCGGCATTGCGGAATGCCTCGAGAATGGCGGAGAGGCGCTGAAGATGGCTGTCATATGTTGGCGAAAAACCAATGACATCGTCAAGGTAGCACAAGCAGGTCGACCATTTTAAGCCACGAAGAAGGGAATCCATCATGCGCTCGAATGTGGCCGGCGCATTGAAAAGGCCGAAATGCATCACTTTAAAGTGATAGAGGCCATCGGGAGTTACGAATGCGGTTTTTTCGCGGTACAGTGGGTCAAAAGCAATCAGCCAATAACCTGAGCGAAGGTCAATAGAAGAGAAATATTGGGCGCCGTGAAGACAATCGAGTGCGTCGTCGATACGGGGCAAGGGATAGACGTCCTTTTTATTGTTCTTGTTGAGGTGTCGATAATCAACACAATATCGCCAGGTGTTGTCCTTTTTCTTGACCAGCACAACAGGAGGGGCCCAAGGACTCGAGGACGGTTCGATGATGTTCTTGGCCAGCATTTTATCGACTTCCTTTTGGATTATGGCGCGTTCCGCAGCGGAAACGCGATAAGGGCGCCGGTGAACCGGTTCAGCATCACCGGTGTGGATGGAGTGCTGAACAACGGTTGTCTGGCCTAAAGGGCAATTTTCGAGATCATAGATATTAGAATACGACAACAAGACCCGGCGAAGTACTTCTGCTTGCGTGTGCGGGAGGTCGGCTGATATCATTTTCTCGAAACTGGCACATAGCAACGAGGTGGCTGTGAGAGAGCCGGAAACAGTTCGAGGGCCGTCGACGGCTAACACAGAAATCGCGCATTCCTGCGACGACGACATGGTGGCAAGCGCGATGCCAGCAGGTAGCGCGTCGGTAGAAAGACCAAAGCTCAAAAGTGGCAGGCAGGTTTTGTTGTCGCGTACGGTAACCACAGTGTGTGGGAGAACGACAGAGTGCATCAGGACCACTTCGAGAATCGGGGAAACAACGTATTCACCATAGCACACAGGAGGAGAGGGACTTAATGGGACGTACTCCACGTGGAGGCTTGCGGTGGCAGGTGGAGGAACTCGACAGAACATAACCGGCTGGGAGTGTACGATAGTACGTGGGCGTTAAAAGGGAGTTCCAGTTGACGGACACCTGTGGAGCTGTCGATAAGGGCTGAGTGCGTCGAGAGAAAGTTTAGGCCGAGTATCACGTCGTGGGAACACTGCGCAAGCACGGCGAACAAACCAATGGTCTGATGGCCAGCAATGCACACTCGGGTGGTGCACATACCAAGAACGGCAGACGAGCTGCCATCAGCGACCCGTACTGTGCTCTGAATTGCGGGCGTAATCACTTTGCGAAGCTGAGTACGGAGAGCAGCGCTCATTATTGAAATCTGCGCTCCGGGGTCTATGAGGGCCGTAACGGTGACGTCGTCCACTTCAATGTCCAGAAGGTTTGGGCGCGTAGGTACAGTCAACAGAGGATTTGTATATCAGGTCACTGATGCAGCGTCACCTAGGGGATGATGATGATGATATATGTTGTTTTCTGGCGCAAGGGCCAGCTATGGCCAAAGAGCGCCAAGACGTGGTGTAGCGAGTGAGCAATGGTATGATCAATGACAGTGGGTAGGTAGGTGTAGGGTGGCTGTAAAGGGGCCTAAAATCCTGCGCACTAAAGGTGCGTAAAAGACAAAATTAATAAAACCATGACAATGATGTGATAGGGGCGCAATGAACATAATATGGTATAAAAAAGCTGTGAGCGATACTAGGCACTACTGCCTCACAGAGACCCTTAGAAGCAAGAGCCTGGAGGAGAGTGCATTTCAAGAGGCTGTCGCAGCAGCGTCCTCTGAAAGAGGACCCTGCTACGAATCTCTCGGGCGAAGAACTTGCAAAATGTCGATGTTGGTTAAAAAGGCTATAACTGATTCGTGCTGAAATACCGGGTCATTATGTAAAAACATCGCTGGGTGTAGGGGTATATTCTCTCTATAGGCTTGGACAAAGTGTTTCTTTCTTTCAGGTTCTATTAGTGGACACTGTACTAGGATGTGAAGTACAGTAAGTACCTCCCCACATCTAGTACAGGTCGGGGGTTCGCCTCCAGACAACAAGTAATTGTGCGTGCCGTAAGTGTGTCCTATTCTGAGCCTACAGAATAGGACATCATTTCTTCTAGATTTCGTGGTGGATGGCCAGTTCCCTAAGCGAGGCTTAATTAAATGAAGTTTGTTTAGACTCTGGGTGTCCCACAAACGTTGCCAATGGGCTCGAAGTCTCTTGCGTAGATATGGCTTCATATCGGGAACAGGGACGGGCATGGATGTGTTTCCAGCTATTGCGTCGATGGATGTGGCAATCTGGTCTGCCAGTACATTTCCCTCGATGTCTCGGTGTCCTGGCACCCAGCACACCACAACATGCTGCCCAGACGCATAAATATTACATATTAATGAATAAAGCGATACTATTACAGGATTTTTGTGCCTTTTCAGAGATTTTAAAGCTTTTACTACGCTCAGCGAGTCTGTGTAGATAATTGCTTTTGGTATTTTCGATTCTTTGATATGTTTAAGAGCCGACAGTATTGCATAAGCCTCTGCTGTGAAAATGCTCGTTTGGGGGTGCAGGGTGTCGGCATCTGAAAATGATGGGCCAACCGCTGCATAAGAGACGCCGGCATGAGACTTTGATGCATCGGTGTAAAATTCCGGACAGGAGTATTTATGCTGCAGTTCGAGGAAATGCATTCGAATGTGTGCAACCGGGGCATGCTTCGTAACATGTAAAAAGGACAAATCACAGTCGACAATCTGCCACTACCATGGTGAGACCTGTATAGTGGGTGTCATTAGACGATGTTCAAAGAGTGGGACATCCATTTCCTCAGCCAGACTTCTCACACGCAACGAGAAGGGCTCTCTTACTGCAGGTCGGTTATGAAAGAGGTGGGAGCTGGACAAATAATTTACGGTGGAATATGAGGGATGTTCACTGTTTGCATTCACTCTAAGGAAATACATGAAAGCTGTGTAGGTCCTCTGCAAGTGGAGGGACCACTCATTGGATTCCACGTAAAGGCTTTCTACAGGGCTTGTCCTAAAGGCACCTGTAGACAATCGAATACCTAGATGGTGGATGGGGTCCAGCATCTTCAACGCGGTTGGGGTGGCTGACTGATAAATTATGGCCCCGTAGTCTAGGCGTGTTCGTATGAGGCTTTTATACAAATTTAACAAACACTTTCTGTCACTACCCCATGTAGTGCGTGACAACACTTTTAAAATATTCATTGTTTTCATGCACTTGTTTTTTAGATGTTTTAGGTGTGGTATGAATGTTAGCTTTGTGTCAAGAATAATGCCTAAGAATTTATGTTCCGTTTTTACAGGTAGACGCTGTCCTTGCAGGTCAATGTCGGGGTCGGGATACAGTCCTCTCTTTCTAGAAAAAAGGACGCAGGTGCTCTTTTGTGGATTTAGGCAGAACCCATTCTCGTCTGCCCATTTAGCCACCTTGTTCAGACCAAGTTGAACCTGCCGCTCACAGATTGCAAGGTTGCATGATTTAAATCCAATCTGTATATCATCGACGTACGTTGAATAAAACATATTGCGTGGGATGCATAGACGCAAGGAATTCATTTTTATAATGAAGAGAGTGCAACTGAGCACGCCACCCTGTGGCACTCCAGTTTCCTGCACAAAAGGTCGTGATAATGCATTGCCAACTCGAACACGGAATGTGCGATTCACCAGATAACTTTCAATGACATTTAACATATTACCACGTACACCAAAGTGGGAGAGATCTCTCAGTATTCCAAACCGCCATGTGGTGTCGTAGGCCTTTTCCATGTCTAGGAATACAGATAAAAAGAATTGTTTGTGAACAAAAGCTTCACGTATCTGTGCCTCAATACGTATCAAGTGGTCAATGGTGGATCGACCCTCGCGAAAACCGCACTGGTATGGGTCAAGCAGCTTGTTTGATTCTAGGAAATGTATCAGACGACGGTTTATCATCTTCTCGAAAGCTTTGCAAAGGCAGCTTGTTAGAGCTATGGGCCGGTAACTCGATACGGACGATGGATCCTTGCCCTGCTTCAGGATAGGGATCACTATGGCCTCTTTCCAGGCAGAGGGGATCTCGCCGGAGGTCCAGATAGAGTTATAGAGACAGAGAAGGGTTTTCTTCGTTTCAGAGGGCAGGTTCTTCAACATGTCATACAGTATGCGGTCAGAGCCTGGGGCAGATTGGTTGCAACAGCTGAGTGATGCATGCAGCTCTGCTAGGGAGAAAGGTAGGTTATATGGCTCGTTTCCGGTGCTCTTTCGGTCCAGTTTTTTTTTCTATTGCTGATTTGTATCTTTTAAACGCTGGAGAATAGTGTGATGAACTGGACACATGTTCAAAATGTGCACCCAGATGGTTCCCTTGGTCCTCCAGGCTGTCTCCCTGTCTGTATACCAGGGGAGGCGGATGTGTTTGTCGTCCTCTTACTCTATTCACCCTGTTCCAAACCTTGGCCTCATCCGTGTACGAGTTGATACTTGATAAAAATGTTTGCCAGCTGTCTCTCCTGGCTTGTCTGCGTGTTCTCCTACCTTGCGACTTGATTTTCTTGAAACTGACAAGGTTTTCAGCAGTGGGATAATCGCGAAGCTGCCTCCATGCTTTGTTCTGCTGCCTACGTGCGTTCCGGCATTGTTCATTCCACCACGGAACACGGCGTTTGCTAGAAAGTCCACTGGCTGGGGAATACACTTAGAAGCTGCATCAATTATGAAATTAGTAAAATACTCGATGGCACCGTCAACTCCGAGTGATGAAATGTCAGCCCACGAGAGCTTACTGGTAAGTGTTTGGAATTTTTCCCAGTCCGCTGCATTGACCTTCCACCGGGGAGCATGTGGTGGAGATTCGTATTGTCTTGGTGCTCTCAGCAGTATTGGGAAATGGTCGCTCCCGTAAGGGTTTTTTATAACTTCCCATTCAAGTTCAGGGAATATGGATGGAGAAGCTATGCTGAGATCTATAGAGGAAAATGTTTTGTTTGCAAGACAATAATATGTCGGTTCTTTTTTGTTAAGCAGACAAGCACCGGATGAGAAAAGAAAATCTTGAATTAGACGGCCTCGCGCATCGATGCGAGCGTCGCCCCACAGACTGTTGTGTGCATTGAGATCGCCAAGAACAAGATAGGGCTCTGGCAATTCGTCTATCAAGGACTGAAATTCGTGTTTGTGTAAGCGGTAATGTGGGGGTATGTATAGCGAGCAAATGGTGATGAGTTTGTTAAGGAGAATCAGTCGAACTGCCACTGCTTCAAGGGGCGTTTGCAGCTGCAAACGTTGACATGCTATGCTTTTGTGAGTCACAATGGCAACACCGCCTGATGATGCGAGACCATCATCGCGATCTTTACGAAACGTAACATACTGTGGAAGAAAGTTTGTATGTGTCGATTTTAAATGAGTTTCCTGTACACACAGCACTTTTGGATTGTGTTTGTGGAGAAGTTCTTGCACATCATCGAGGTTCCTAAGAAGGCCTCTGATGTTCCATTGTATAATTTGTGTGGCCATACTGAATGTAAATGGGTGCTGTGTGTACTAAAAACAAAAAGGAAGTGTTGCATTAGATTACAGAGCCCTTTCCAGGCCCTGTAACGCGGGATTTGTCTTTTCTGAAGCGGTCGAGGGAACCTCGCCGCTCCTTAGGCGCTGGGTGCGCCGTCGGGGTGGGTGTGGTGTCCATTGCCTCTTGTGAGGCGCCGGACACGCGCTCTTGCGAGCGAGAAGTTTCACGAGAGAGTCTCGCCGCGAAGGACGAGACATTTGCGCCCACCAGCCCGGATATCGATGGGGCTGCCTTTGGGCCTGAGCTGCGCCGGCTGTTGCCAGCACCAGCAGGGGCCGGAGAGGGTGAGGCAGCCTTGACTGCACCCACCGTAGGAGCTGCTGGCGGGCCTGTGGGTTCGCTACGCGAAGCGCAGGCTGCCACCGAGGACTGTTGTGGTGCCGGCAACCCTAGGGTAACCGGGCCTGTTCGGTGGTTGGGTGGTGTAGACTTAGCTCCTTCCACCCTGGGGGCAGGAGCCACAAGCGACAGCTCGCTGCGCGCGGGCTGGGCAGGTGGCAGTAGCCGCTGCGACGCTGCCCCTTGACGCGCCGCATCAGCATAAGTGGGTGTGTGGAATGGTGAGCACCTTTTGCGTGCTTCCCTGAACGATATGTTTTCACGGACTTTCAGTGTTAGAATTTCTTTTTCTTTTTTCCAGCTTGGACAGGACCGTGAGTATGCTGGATGGTCACCATCGCAATTAACGCAGTGAGGTGTGGCCTCACAATTGTCTGAGGCATGACCTTGTATTCCACACTTAGCACAGGTGAGTCGACCACGGCAGCTCTGCGAGCCATGGCCGAATCTTTGGCATTGGTAGCATCGCCTAGGATTTGGGATGTATGGTCTTACGGATGTCTTTGTGTAGCCTGTTTCAATGCTTTGTGGCAAAACGCTCAATTCAAAGGTAAGTATCAGGTGTTTCGTGCGAATTTCTTTATTGTCCCGTCTCATAACAATGCGCTGCACATTCGTGACATTTTGCTCCTTCCATCCTTCCAACAGTTCGGTTTCAGATAGGTCGATGAGGTCTGCTTCAGATACTACCCCCCGTACTGTGTTCATGGATCGATGCGGTGAAACGGAAACTGGGACATCACCAAAAGTAACAAGTTTGCCGAGTCTATTGTATTGTTCTTTATCATGTAGTTCAAGGAGAAGGTCCCCGCTTGGCATTTTGGTGACCTTGTAGCCAGGGCCTAGTGCGTTGGTCAAGCTTTTTGCAACTACAAATGGGGATATGGTTCTTGCTAGTTTTTCGGTTCTTTCACTGTGGACTACTTGAAATCGTGGGAAAACATCTTTAGGTCGGGTGAACAAGTTTATAATCTCATAGGTGCGTCCCCTCTTCTGAGGGAGACGATCAAGAAGCCTAGGAAAAGCGGGTGTTCCCATAGCAATTTGGTGTAGTTCGGCAGCAATGGCAGCCACCCACCTCGGAGTCCAACAAGGGGACGCTGCAGCACTTAAAGTGTAAGGCTGCAGGCGCCAGCCGTACATTGCCGCTATAACCTTATATACAAACCCAAGGGAGGGCACCTACACAAGGTTAACCCAAGCCGCCTATGAAAAGTGAGGAAGTAACTGAAGAGAAGAGGTGACAGGACAGTGAGGACAGAAAAATAGAGAAGAAAAAGATCGGAGAGGGGGACAGGAAAAGGCGACCGCCGATTTCCCCCGGGTGGGTCAGTCCGGGGGTGCCGTCTATGTGAAGCAGAGGCCAAAGAGGTGTGTTGCCTCCGCCGGGGGGCCTTAAAGGTCCAAACACCCGGCATTAGCTCAACCTCCAGGATCCCCCTTTCCCCAGACACGGCCAAGCCACGCACGCTACGCGTGGGAGGGTCCAACCCCCATGTGCTCAGGTACGTGGTGGCGCAACTCACCAAACGCCTGCTTGCGCAGACGCCCCTGCGGGGCGTCACCTCGGGGAGCTGCACGGCTTAGGTTTCCGGAGCGTAGGTGCCAGGCCGTGCAGGGGACGATGACCGGTATGGCCGTGGCGATCGAGATCGACGGCCTTGTGGGGACGGTGAGCGGCTAAACCTGGAGTGTGAAATGGTGGCATCGGAAGCATCGGAAGCATGTGGATCAGAGCAAGGGGAAAACCGTCGAACGTTGCCACCAGTACGACGTCAAGATCCAGTGCTCCAGTTTGAAGGCGACGACCAGCTACTGCGGCAGCGACGGGCAACGTATCCAACGCGAGAGCAGTTGAAACATATGGGTCGGTCGTCTGCCGTCCTACAGTCAGACGGGTTTCTGTAGCGCGAAGGCTAGACCTGGTTCTGGGTGACATTTGTAGGGGTACGTTAGGATGTACGGATGGAACAGACGGCCAATGATAATCCCTTGTCCGCCAACTTCTGGCGGACGACTGCTTGTATGAGTGACACGGTGGGCAGGTTGACTGACTGAACGTCTGGAAGAACGGCCGTAGGAGCTAGAGCTTCGAGTTCGCGGCGGACAATACGCGTTACATCTTCTGACGCTGTAGCCGGTACAGGCGTCGGTGGGTCTTCGCATGATGATGTGGCGGCGGTGTTAGGTAGCCGAAGCAACTGGCGGATGATGCGGCGACTCTTCGCTTGTTCAAAGCGCTGACATTCCTTAACTATGGCGTCGACCTTCGTACAGTCCTTACACACCAGTAGATTAAACGCGTCGTTGGCCATTCCTTTCAAAATATGCGATATCTTGTCATCTTCGGCCATTTTTGCGTCAACATTTCGAGAAAGGCCCAGTACGTCCTGTATGTACGAAATTACGATTCAGTGGTCGTCTGGATACGAGATACCAACTCCTTTTTAGCGGCCTGCTGTCGGCCAAATGATCTGCCGAACTCACGCAGCTTCGCCTTGCAAGCGTCCCAACTTGTAAGATCTTCTTGATGCGTCCAGTACCACACGCGTGCCGTTCCTTTCAGACAGAATATCGCGTTGGCTAACATAACCGTGGGGTCCCACCTGTTGCGGTTGCTGACGCGTTCGTACACGTCGATCCAGTCTTCGACATCTAAGCCATATGTGCCAGAAAAGGTTCCCGGGTCTTGTAGGTGCAAAAGACTCACAGGAGCCGGTGGCTGCTGCACCGTCGGCACTTCACTGGTCATCGCGGAGCAACCAAGACGGCAACCGCTTCGAAGTTCCGTGCTTGGTTGCCGGAGCCGGCACGTTGACAGGTTTGCCCAGCACTTCCACCAAAAGATGTTACGGGGATAACGTTTATTTAGGGAGTATTGCTATATACAAGGTTTGGACAAGCAGCGGCGACGGATGCAAGGCTGTCGCGCGCCTCTGGCCACTTCGTCGCCGTCGTCTTCGTCCGACCGACAGTAGCAGCCCCTTCACCGTCTCGAGGCAATATCTTTTAGGCTAACGTCTTAAAGCAAAGTAAATGTACGCCTAAAACTGTCGGGTACAAGTGTTCGCTTCTAATGAATCCGGAAAGAAGTTGTTCTGATGTCGAAGGTGGGAGAATGGGAGAGTTAGAATGACCCAGCCCAAGGCACTACTGGCACGGCCGCTGGATAAAAAAGAAGGTCACCTATTTTTTTATCCAGCGGCCGTGCTACTGGTAATAAAATCACCTCCAGCGCTGGTGGAATGGGTACCGCGGTGCTACATTTGATCTACCGAGGTGATGCGAGGTAGAGATGGGTCGCTCAGGAGCGAGCCGGATCTTGTCAGCCGCACTTAATAAAGAGCGAGTGAGCCGTGGTTCAGTATAGGTGAGCGGCGGTTCTTTTGGAGAAAGGGAGCAGGTTCTTCCTCTTTCATTGAGTCGTGCCGAGCCACTCGGTCAGAGCCGGGTCTTCTGCTGGGTGCGACTTCCGTTCCATCTATTATATAGCGCTGCAAGAAAGCAACTGGGCTCCCGCCCTTCCTCGCAAAAGTCGCCTCAACCCCTCGCCTTCGGCTGTCTTTTGAGCCGCTCTTTTTGAAGAATGAGTGAGCCAAGTGAGCTGTGGTTCAGTAAGTGTGCGGCGGTTCTTTCAGAGAGAGGAAGCCCGTTCTCTCTCGTTTAGTGAGCCATGCCAAACCGTTCGTCAGAGCCATCTCTTCTGCTGGCACGATTGTGTTTTCAAGCGAAAGCTTCATTAGGATACCTCGGGCAGCCGTCGGCGACTCAATACTTTTAACCTTGAGAGCTAGTGGTGAAGCCACAAGAGAGCATTAAGTAGGGAGCCTACATTAGAGCACTGCACGGGCCGCATTTTTCAGCCCGGGCGCGTTTTTACGTTGCGCAGCCCGCCCGAGCCCGATCAAAAGTTTTATGGCGAGACCCGGGCCCGGCCCGGGACCGGAAATAATCTACGTTACCCGCCCGGCCAGGCCCGCCACCTCTTTACCTCAGGCCCGAGCCCGGCCCGAGCCCGGCTCGAGACCGGCCCGAGACCGAAAAACATCACCGTGCGGCATAAAAAAATGTCGCAGTTTCGCCCGAAAGGCGAAGCGTCAATTGCGATTCCAAATTAGTAGAGAGCTATTCGGAGTAGGGATAGTAGTTTTATCGGCTGCATAAACTTGGACACATTCACTGACTAACTGAATTAACAAGCGTGGTGTCAGCGCGCACAAGCAAACATGAATAAATCACACTGAAAGACCGCAGACAACGACTGTCAAAACGCTGGCGGCAAGCGCAGCCGCAGCAGGGGCGAAGTTTCGTGCGGTCTATCGCTTCAACGGAAACTGAGCGGCGAATGCACAGCGCATACAAAGGTCAGAGCCGTGTGGAGATAAGAGACGGTGCGAGCGACCGCCTCAGCCGGGCAAAGTGCAAGCGAAGTTGTTGGCAGAGGAGAAACTGCCCCCCCCCTCCCTCCCACGCTGCCTTCCCGCTTTCTTGCTTTCGCGTGGGAGATGAGTGGCCTAGTTCCCCTTACGCCCGGTTGCAAGATACGCATTTGGTGCCACAGCACAGCGTCGCCCCACATCCCTCCCTTCAATACCCCCACAGTGTGTCGCGCGACGGTCGCGGTAGCTTTCCACCTTGCGTTCGCTCTCCGTGATAGCGCGCGTCCCCCGCGCGATTTCACTCGCGCATACGGCGCGCGGCGACTATTTTATCGCCCTTGGACTTTATACGGAACCTCACGGCGATGACGATGACGCCGGCAGAAATCCGGTTAAAGTGTCCATATAATTGCTATCGCAATAAAAATAAAATAAAGAAGAGAGTGAGAGGAATTTATTCGTAAGGCATAAATACAGGTCATATACAATTATGAACAACATTTGAGCGGTCTGAACGCGAATACCAGCGTGCGATGTAGTACGAATGACCCTGCCAAGCAGTATCGCTAGCAGTTTCCAAGGGCGCGACCTTGATGCGGCCCAATCCACTTCTATCGCAGCGCCGTCACAGTATTTTTCCACGTCGGGTGCCTCACTGCAAAGCATGCGCCGCCCCAGCCGCTCGTCCCACTCAACCGTATTCTAGTACACTCTAGCCGAAACGCAGCCACGACCGGTCGTTTGCGCAGCGCATGGATGGAGTAAATGGAGAAAGAAAGCTTCTCGTTCCTCCATAATGCAGCGTAATGCGCTGCTGCTAGGCGGCCGGTTGAGAACTTGCGTGCAATCATGGATGGACGCAGTGCCATATTTCAGCCACGTGACGAACTATCTTATCTTACCAGTCATCGTTTTACCAATTCGCCTTTGAAGAATCAGCAAGTCCCGAATGCCCTTGCACCGCGCTGAAAGCAATAATTACATTGATTTAGGTAATAAATATAATAGTATCCTTTGGTTTGAGGCTACTTCGGTCTTTCTGGACTTTTACATTCTGCTCAAACAGCGCAAAATACGACGGAAGAAAACTGGAAGTACACAGGAGTAGCACAGCTAGCTTCCAGATTCGCCGAGACAACAGGTTTTTCATAATCGAGACACGCAAGGATAACTCGCTGCACGTTACAAGCACACCACCAGAAAGTCCGAGCCCGGCCCGGCCCCACGTCAAAACACCCGAGCCCGGCCCGGGCCCGGGTCAAAAAGCACATGCCGTGCCCGAGCCCGGCCCGAGCCCGTGATAAAACTGCCCTGGATAAAACTGCACGGGCGCGGGTAAGCCCGAGCCCGTGCCGTGCTCTAGCCTACATGCACCGCTGTTAGCATTAAGACGTGTTTATAGTTCATCGGCACGCGGGCGAGCGTCATCAGACGCCGGGCGCGTCGGAGCGCATTGGCTGCGCGTCCAGTTATGTTGTAGGCGCCAGTACATCGAACCATCATAATTTAAGTCTTTACGGAGCCCTGAAAGGAGACATTGCCGCCATTGCGCAAGTAGAGTTAGGCGAAAGCACACCTCGGCCACAGCTTGACAATGGGCCAAGCCAGGACAGTGGAGCTTTCGCTACCAACCAGGGTTAACCAAAGCTAAACCACAGCATTTTTGTAGCGTGAGCTACACTGTCCGAGGTTGAGCAGTTTCGCGTGGCTCCTGAAGAGCCGAGCTGCGCATGCGCGAGGAGCAGTGCCGTCACACGGCGCACAGCTCGCGCGCCGGGCTTTTGCCCAGCGTTTGCGCTGGGCGTTTGCTCGTTTGCGCTAGGCGTTTTCCATTGTGGTATAGCCACGGAGAAGGAGAGGGAAATTTCTGCTCAGCGGCGCAGAAGAGCGGAGAAGCTTAACTCATCGGCTCCCGAAGTAGTTGCCTGGCAATAAGCGGTTGAGCGTAGGAAGAACGAACTGAAAGCTAAACGTGCTGCGGAGACGCCGGAGCAAAGGGACGAACGTCTAGCAAAGCGGCGTCGCCAGGAGGCTGAGAGACGTGCCCGACCATCTCAGCAGCAGCAACAAGACGCCGTTGATGACGTCAAGGCTCGATGATTGACTGACTATACGGTGAAACTTAGCGAAAGCGCCAGTGCGACTCGGACCTTCGAGACCGACTTCATAAACAATCCATTTTGATATTTGTGCGACGTGTGTAAAAGACAGTGGCACATGAAAGACTTAGCGCCGGTAAGTAGTGCCACGCGTGAAACGTTGAGTTTAGCGGCGCCGCCTGAGTGGGGTGAAACCGTGGCGCGGGTTCGTACAACGTGCAAGAACTTTCTCGTTAAGCAGAATATTCCACTCTTTAGCGTTACCCATGGGTATCGTTACGCGCCCATGCCACCAGGCCTACCGGTTCTGCACGATGTGGCCGACTTAGGTCACGCTACGTATATCCAGGTATAGCCGAGCTAAGCCACTGCTAATTTTTTTTCCTCGAGCGCAAGCGCGATACTGGCGATCGTGCCATCGTGCGCCAAGACAAAAAAGAAAAAAAGAAATGAAATTCTATTATAACACAACACATCATTGGCCTCGTATTATTGACATGCTAATAATACACACTCAGAAAATGCAGAGAAGTGGATACCATGAGCGACATTTTCACGACTGCCCAAATTAGCACAAATGAAGATGAGGACGTAAACTGTGGGTTCACCTGTTGTCTTTAAAGACACGGAAGACCGTCTTCGAAGTGTTGTTGCACCTGCGCACGATGCGCGATTGGCGAGAGTCGCGAGACATCGTTCGAAAAAACCACCGCTCACTTACTGAACCACAGCTCACTTGGCTCACTCGTTCTTCAAAAAGAGCGGCTCAAAAGACAGCCGAAGGCGAGGGGGTGAGGCGACTCTTTCAAGGAAGGGCGGGAGGTCAGTTGCTTTCTCGCACCTCTAATAGATGGCACGGAAGTCGCACCCGGCAGAAGACCCGGCTCTGACGGAACGGTTCGACACGGCTCACTAAACGATGGAGAACCTGCTCCCTTTCTCTAAAAGAATTGCCGCTCACTTATTGACCCTTTTCGCGGAGCAGTTTGTTCTCGGGAAACGAGATGGTGCTTTCGGCGGTGCGGCATACATTGCCTCAGTGAAAGCGCACGAATACGAAACCATTACCGCTTCTGCCCTGTTTCCGTGCAATCAGCTGCCGGAAATGCAACAGAGTGTTCTATCACGCACTGCGCTCCATTTATGCTGCGAAATGTGGTGGGGTGGATTGAAGACGTCTGCAGCAGTTGGGTGCAAAAATAGTGACTGGCACATTTCGGAACGGAATGAATATGTGTGTCCAAGTTCACAGACCATTGCTACATACGGACAGCCTCTGTTGCCGGCCCTTATCGATGTACGACTTTCCCGGGGATAAAAAAAAATCACGTTTCACAAAATTCCCCCAAATTCACGTCAGCGTGGTATGGCTAACTTCCAAAAATGTCAACACCGAAACGTCGGCAAGAGTGAGTACTGCTCGTTAAACAATGACAAATGGAGTAGCACCGCTTCCTGGCATAGTAAGCTTCACGCACGTTATCTACACCCATCTATCCCAACTCACACGCACTTACGCACACTCTATCGCCAATGTATTAAGAATATGTGAATGGGCGCACACATGAATCAATGCGCGAAAGCATGGGTAACAGCGACTACGCCCATCGTCGTTGTTTAGTGGCTACAGTGTTGGGGGTGGTGTTTGGCTGCTAAGCACGTGGTCGCGGCCACGGCGGCCGTATTTCGATGGGGGCGAAAACACCCGCCTACTTAAATTTAGGTGCACGTTACCCCAAGTGGTCAAAATTTTCTAGAGTCCACTACGGCGTGCCTCAAAATCAGATCGTGGTGTTGTCACGTAAAACACCATATTTTAACACGAAAGTGTTTTATGCCGGGGTCCACCAAGACTTCACTGACGTATTTCCGTCACGGAAATACGTCAGTGAAGTCTTTGGTACATTGAAGTCTTTGGTACATTGTAAGCTGACGTATTTCCGTCACGGAAATACGTCAGCTTACAATGTACACGAACATAATACAAAGAAAGAAACCAGAAGAAAAAGTTCCACAAACATGGAAAATTTGGAAATCGAACCCACGACCTCTCGGTCCGCGACGATAGATCGCCGAGCGTTTAACCCATTGCGCCACAAACGCATTTGCAGAGAGCTACACAAACGCGCCTTATATATCTAACACTCCTCCGTGTACCCGCGCTCTTGCTCGGGGCGGTGCCGCCGCCTACGAGCAGAAAAGAGAAGTACTGTATTATGACACTAACGCGCATCGACAGTGAACGCTTCGGTGGTCTCAGCACTACGACGCCTCGATGCCAGCATTCGAAGGGACGCTGGCATCAAGAAGCACTACCAACGCCACCTAGGTGGCGTTCACCGTACTCAGCACAGCGGAGCGTGGCCTCCGCAATTAGCTCTGAAAATGTTTCTGAAGTTGATCGCGGAGGCTGCAATTACGACGCGCTGTACGCGCTGATTTGACTCGGTGACGATTCAGTTACGTGCTTTGTCTTGCGCGTTGTATTAGTGTGTCAGTTACGTGCTTCGTCTTTCGCGTTGTGCTAGCGTGTGCAGCGTAGTGCAGCTTCCATATGCACGACGGTTTTTTTTACTACACCTACAGCGCACGAATGGTCGATTTGAATATTTCGTGGCGGTTCACAGGAGTAAGCGAGTCACTAGCGATACTGCATATTTGCTACAAGCTATCACAAAGAACAGAACAGCTACGTTCCAAGCCTTGTGTACAGCAAGAACAAATCTATTGCAACTGAGCACCCCGCGAGCGATTAAGCAGAAAATCAGATGGTGACCGCCCGACGAACTTCACTGAGGCAGAAACGTGACAAGCCGCTACTTCTAAGTATTTGCCAAATAAAGAGCTAGGAGCAAAGCACACTGATCCTAATTCAATTCCTAAGCGGAAAGCTTGGACAGCTTGGAATACATTTTAGCCTCGCTTTTAGAACACCATATATGCTGCTCCCGCCATTTGGACAAAGCTTAATGAGTTTCAAAAGCGCTTTTACATGTCCTCTTAAGCCGTGGCCAAAACTTTGTATCAACTACTCAGTAAGCGTCTACGATATCTCCCGAAACAGAGGTGGGCGTCATGCACATCCATTGTAAACACGGAGGCAAGGGAGGCAGCTGAGGCAAGCAATGACCCGCCGTGGTTGCTCAGTGGCTATGGTGTTGGGCTGTTGAGCACGAGGTCGCGGGATTGAATCCCGGCCACGGCGGCCGCATTTCGATGGGGGCGAAATGCGAAAACACCCGTGTACTTAGATGTAGGTCACGTTAAAGAACCCCAGGTGGTCCAAATTTCCGGAGTCCCCCACTACGGCGTGCCTGATAATCTCGAACTGGTTTTGGCACGTAAAACCCCATAATTTAATTTAACTTTGAGGCAAGCAATGGACGCGTCACCACGTGATCAAACATGGCTGCGCCCACAGGATCTCCGCGAAAAGGGTCAATACTGAACCACGGCTCACTCGCTCTTTATAAGTGCGGCTCACAAGATCGGGATCTCTCCTGAGCGACCCATCTCTACCTCGCACCACCTCGGTAGATCAAATGTAGCACCGCGGTACCCATTCTACAAGCGCTGGCGGTGATTTTATTCCCATTAGTGCCTGACGCCGGGCAATTCTAAGTCTGCCATTCTTTTCAATGCGAAGCATTTCTTGTTGAAGATCTGCTACTTTGCCAGTATTGATCGATCTATCTCACTCTCTCTCTCTCTCTCTCTCTCTATATATATATATATATTGTCACGGGACGCTCTTGCAAGTCCACAGGGCGTCTGACTGAAGTACAAGAAGACGGAGCAGTCTCGGCTGGACACCGATCGAGCGCGCACTCCTAGTTCGTCGACTTCCTCTTTCACACTTCACCGTGCCGGCACCGATAATCTCCAGTACAATCACCCCCCGCACAGAAAGAAGCCCTCCTGGCGACCTAGAGAAAAGACAGCATCGGCGGGTCGTAACACGGTTTAAGCCGTGCTACATGAACTATTTCGCGCCCTCGGCAACGGCGATCAGAAGACGGCGCGAGCGGCTCGATGACATAGTTCACAGGTGATTCTTGCAGCAGTACGCGGTAGGGACCGTGGTAGTTGGACAAAAACTTAGTGGATTGGCCGGGGGAAGTGGCCGGGACCCGAAGCCAAACAAGCATTCCGGGAGAATAGCGGGCACTAGGAGCGGATGCGTCATGGCGTGATTGTTGGCGCCACTGATTTTGGGAGGCGAACGAGCGGGCTAGTTGGCGACATTCTTCAGCATAAGCAGCTGCTTCTGAAACAGGTGTCACTTCAGAAGCGTCAGGACGGTAGGTGAGAATGGTGTCCAAGAGGCAGGAAGGTTCTCGGCCATAGAGAAGAAAGAAAGGAGAGAAGCCGGTGGTAGTTTCCGGGCAGAGTTATAGGCGTAAGTGACAAAAGGCAGAACCCGGTCCCAATTGGAGTGATCGCCAGACACATACATGGCAAGCATGTCACCAAGCGTACGATTGAAACGTTCCGTCATGCCGTTAGTTAGTGGATGGTAGCCGGAAGCGGTGCGATGAACGATGTTGCACTCCTTTATCAGGGCCTCGATGACATTGGAGAGAAAGACGCGCCCACGGTCACTTAATAATTCACGTGGAGCACCGTGTCGCAGAATGAGGTGGCGAAGCAGGAAGCAAGCGACGTCTTTCGCGGTGGACGCCGGCTGCGCAGATGTTTCGGCGTACCGTGTGAGGTGGTCTACGGCAACAACGATCCACCGGTTACCGTCCGGAGTGCTTGGAAGGGGGCCGTAAAGATCAATTCCAACACGGTCGAATGGTCTAGCAGGGCAGGGTAAAGGTTGCAGGGGACCTGCAGAACTCTGAGGAGGGTCTTGTGGCGTTGACACGTTGCACATGAACGGACGTACTGGCGAACGAATCTGTACATGCCTCGCCAGTAGAATCGAAGACGAAGACGGGAATACGTTTTGAAGACGCCGGCTTGGCCACATTGGGGGTCATCGTGGAACGCGGCGCAGATGTGTCAGCGCAGGTGACGGGGAATAACGAGCAGCCATCGACGGCCGTCGGTGAGGTAATTCCGTCGATACAAAAGGTCGTCACGGATGGCAAAGTGGTGTGCTTGACGACGCAGGTGAGCGGTGAAACAGGAAGTCCAGCAGTAGAGAGATTAAGGGATCTTTACGCTGCTCGGCCGGCATGTCGTTGAAGCTAAGAGCTGACAAATCGCAGGTGGGAGTAAAGGAGCAAACAGAGGCAGGAGATAGCGGAGAACGGGATAGGGCGTCGGCATCTGAATGTTTGCGTCCAGAGCGATAAATGACACGTATGTCATACTCTTGAAGCCGTAAGGCCCAACAAGCGAGGCGGCCACTGGGATCTTTCAAAGTCGATAACCAGCATAAGGCATGGTGATCAGTGACAACGTCAAACTGACGGCCGTAAAGATAAGTACGAAATTTGCTGATTGTCCAAACAATCGCCAAACATTCTTTTTCTGTCACAGAATAGTTTGATTCGGCCTTCATTGGGTGCGGCTGGCATATGCGACAACGTACTCGTCAAAGCCATCTTTGCGTTGGGCGAGAATGGCGCCAAGTCCGACACCGCTAGCATCCGTATGTATGCCAGCCTGCAAGCTCTGCAAGCCAGTCCTCCACGTCGTGATCGTCGGTGCCGCTGAAGATGGCAGGGACACGCTGACGTACCGCACCAGAACACACAACAGCCGGGGGGGGGGGGGCGGGAGGGGATTGCGAAGGGCCGGCGTCGTCGGTCATTGTGGCCGCAGATGGCAACGTACGGCTGCGGAGCTCCAGGTCGGGGAAGACGTTAACCCAGCACCTCCACCAAATGTCACGGGATGTTCTTGCAAGTCCACAGGGCGTCTGACTGAAGTAAAAGAAGACGGAGCGCTCGCGGCTGGACACCGATCGAGCGCGCACTCCTAGTTCGTCGACTTCCTCTTTCGCACTTCACCGTGCCGCCACCGATAATCTCCAGTACAATATATATATATATATATATATATATATATATATATATATATAATAAAGGAGATTTATTGAGGTTCGTAGCGACAGCCGGTCGTAGGATGCACCGAGCGCAGTCCCCTAGCTCGACCTTCTGCTGCGCGCTTGATGCTGCCGATGCTGCTGACCCTGCACCGACGTTCGTTATCTTCCTTACAAGGGCCCCGCGGAAATAAAGGAGCCGTCCTGGCGACTTAGTTGTCCGGAAGGACGATAGAATGGTGATACGGCTTGAGACGCTGAAAGTGAACGACTTCGTGGTTACGACGGCGCATGTCGGACAGCGGCGTGAGCGGCTCAACCAAGTAATTAACAGGTGATGTTCTCTCGAGAACGCGGTATGGCCCGTCGTATTTCGCAAGGAGTTTTGAAGTGAGCCCAAGCGTGCAGTGTGGAACTAACAACCGCACGAGGGCGCCCAGGAGAAAAGCGGGAGTCGAGTTCTGGGCGTCGTGAACGGCTTTTTGACGGTTCTGGTCGCCCGAGGTGAATCGGCGGGCCAGCTGGCGACATTCTTCGGCATGTCTGGCTGCTTCCGAGATCGGCAGGCATTCGGATGGGTCCGGCCGGTAGGGCAGAATGGTGTCGATTGTGTGCGAAGCATGACGGCCGTAAAGAAAGTAAAAGGGCGAGTATCCGGTAGTGGCCTTAGTCGCGGTGTTGTAGGCGTAGGTGACAAAGGGAAGAACTAGGTCCCAGTTCGAGTGATCAGGTGAGACGTACATGGCGAGCATGTCACCAAGAGTTCGATTGAAGCGTTCCGTTATACCGTTTGTCTGTGGGCGATAGGCCGTGCATTTACGATAACCAATAGCGCATTCAGGAAGCAGTTGTTCCATGACTTCAGATAAGAATGCGCGGCCTCTGTCGCTTAAGAGTTCACGTGGACCTCCTTGACGAAGGAGAAAACGGCGTACACGAAATCGGCGACCCCCTGCGCTGTAGTATTTGGTAGAGCAGCAGTCTCCGCGTAACGTGTTAAGTGGTCTACCGCAACGATTATCCACCTGTTCCCGGTAGGAGTCAAAGGAAGTGGCCCGTAGAGATCTATGCCCACGCGATCAAAGGGTCTGGATGGGCATTGTAAAGGCTGGAGCTCATCGGCGGAATTGTGCGGTGCCTCTTTGCGGCGTTGGTACTCATGACAAGAGCGGACGAAGTTGCGAATGAAATTGTACATTCCCCGCCAGTAATAGTGGTGTCGAAGTCTTTCGTAGGTCTTGAAGACTCCCGCGTGGCCACAGTGAGGGTCGACGTGAAACGAGGAGCAGATCTCTGACCGCAAGGTTCTCGGAATGACGAGTAACCATGTGCGTCCCTCTGGGGAATAGTAGCGTCGATACAGTAGCTGTTCTCGAATCGCAAAATGAGGAACTTGGCGCGTTCGTGACGCTGGAACTTTCGACGTATTCGAGAGAAGGTCGAACAGAGATGCAGTCCAGGGATCATTACGCTGTGCAGCAGAGATAGTGTCAAAGTCCAGAGATGACAATGTCCACTCGCAGGAGGAGTCGTGACTGGCTTTCGGGGGAAGCAGTGATCGGGATAGCGCGTCAGCGTCGGAGTGCTTTCGCCCAGAACGGTAAACCACACGGATGTCATATTCCTGAATTCGTGATGCCCAGCGGGCAAGGCGGCCCGATGGGTCTTTTAGCGTCGATAGCCAACATAATGCGTAGTGGTCGGTCACTACGTCAACCTTGCCAAGCGCCCACACAATGGCCAAACACTCCTTTTCTGTTACGCTGCAATTGGTCTCCGCCTTGGTTAACGTGCGACTCGCGTATGCGACGACGTATTCTGTGTGGCCACGTTGACGTTGTGCCAACACAGCGCCAAGGCCAACACCACTTGCGTCAGTATGAATTTCGGTTAGCTTTGAGGGTCAAAATGGCGAAGAATGGGTGGCGTCATGAGAAGACGGCGCAAGGTTCTGAAGGCGTCGTCACACTCTGGAGACCATGATGAGAGATCTCTAGGGCCACCAAGGAGCTGTGTGAGAGGCGATATAATTGACGCAAAGTTTCTAACGAATCACCGGAAGTAAGAACAGAGGCCGATGAAACTGCGTCGCTCTTTGATAGTGGAAGGTTTTGAGAACGCAGTAACAGCACCTAGCTTTTCGGGATCCGGGCGAATGCCCTTGTAGCGCCCACCGACGCTGCAACGCGGGGCGCTTTGATCGGCGCTCCCAACCGGTGCCTTCGCGCCGACTGTCAAGGAAGTAAACAATAAAAAGAAATGCAGCGCGTGCTCGAAGCGCAAGCTCGGCACGCGCAGTGTTGTTCCAGGAGCTTCAGACGCTGGTCGTGGCGGCCTCCGCTCGGCTGGCTGCCTTCTAAGTAGGAACGACGGCACGGCTCGTTCGCCGCCGTCACGTTCTTCCTACAATGGTGACCCGGACGTGATCGGCCACGACGCGCACCGGCCACGGCGCTCACCAAGCCACGGCGCTCACCAAGCCACGGCGCTCACCGGCAACGGCGCTCACCGGCCACGGCGCTAACCAGGCCACGGTACGAGCACGCCGGTCACGGTACGAGCACGCCGGCCACGGTGCGAGCGCGCGGTCACGGTACGAACACGCCGGCCACGCGGAGCGGTGACACGTCAGCTACTCACTCCTTGGACCATGACCCTGCGCCTAGTGCTGACTGGCCTGACCCTGGCCCTGATGGTTCGGGTGACTTCTACAAGGACCAGTTTCAGCTCGGGAACGCCAACAGCCTACGGCCCGCGGCCCCTTACGATGCGGACCGTCAGCGGGCTCTGCTCGAGAGACCGTTCCATCGGGCGCCCGTGCAGCAGCTAAGCCTCACTTGTCCTACCAACGATCCGACACCGTGTTCGATTTTGGCAAGCTGCAGCGCCGTAAGTCACCGCAGCCGTGGCCTCCTCGTTGGGTGTCCGCCTCGGCTGCGGGAGGTCGTGGGTTTCGAAACCAGGCGGCCGCCGGTTACCCACCGGAATACAAATCGAGCACAAGCGACCCCCGGCCAGACGCCCGGCTTTCTTCAGGGGTGCTCGCTTGGGAGAAGCTCCGCTAACCCCGCCGTCCCCCTCGGGGGATTACTTTCGAACAACCCTTCAGCCTGCAAAGGTGGTTCATACAACCCGGCCTGCGCGGCTCAACCTCGAGTGATGCATCGATGCGCTGCCCACAGCGCGCGCGATCCCGCACACTGGTAACCTCCTCCCAGGGGCCCACAGCTCTCGCGCCTGTACAAGTACTACGCCACAATCCCCTGGACCGTACACGACCGTCTCCTGGAGAACTTCATCAACCGCTCTACCCTAAGCACCGTGAAGAACGACGTCCCCGTTAAGATCTCCAAGATCGCCATCAACCAACGGGAGAGGCTTCGCTCCGACAACGGCAAGTTTGTCTTTGAATGCACGGCCCTATCGACGCGCAGGTCACCAAGGCAACCATCGCGCTTGGTTCCATTTTCGAGGACACATGCACGAGCAACGCCCAGCGCGAGCCTCGCGGGGCCTCGCGGGGCCTCGTGCAGCCAGGGCCGCTACCTCTACATGCCATCCGACCCCGTGAGCCTAAGTCCAAGCACCTGACCTGCCGCACCGCCACCGGCCTCGGCTAGCCCTGCGACTACTCCGAGCAGTGCGTCTTCGCCCAGCTGAACGGCGTCTGCACGGACCATCTGATCGGCGACTGTGCTCTCGAGTATGTCCGCTCGCTGGACGGCAAGACCTGCGACAAGCTACAGACCACCGCCGGAAACGTATTGGACAGCCCTGCAAGGCCAACAGCGAATGCCACACTGCCGGAGCCGCTTGCCTCAAGGAGTTCTGTGCGTGCGCCAGCCACAGGTGCACCTAAGATGCAGGCTGGCGTACAAGGATCCAACTTAGCATCTCTCACTTCCTTCATCGACGTTCCGTCTGGGCGGGGAGCCCTGTAGCACCCACCGACGCTGCAACGCGGGGCGCTTTGATCGGCGCTCCCAACCGGTGCCTTCGCGCCGACTGTCAAGGAAGTAAACAATAAAAAGAAATGCAGCGCGTGCTCGAAGCGCAAGCTCGGCACGCGCAGTGTTGTTCCAGGAGCTTCAGACGCTGGTCGTGGCGGCCTCCGCTCGGCTGGCTGCCTTCTAAGTAGGAACGACGGCACGGCTCGTTCGCCGCCGTCACGTTCTTCCTACACCCTCTTGTGACACGACATGGCCTACAATTGTGAGCTGACCAACAGAAAATCGACATTTCTAAGGTTAAGTTGCGACTCGGCGTTGGTCAAGCAAGTGAGTACGTGCTGGAGGAGGACCAGATCTGTTGCGAAATCAGGGGCGAACACAATGTCGTCAAGAGAGCAAAGACAGATTTTCCATTTGAGGCCAAGCCGAACATTATCCATTATTCTTTCGAACGTAGCAGGTGCATTGCAAAGCCAGAAAGGCATGACAGTTAATTCATACAAGCCGTCTCGTGTAACAAAGGCAGTTTTCGGGCGATCGGCCTCTGCCATTAGAACCTGCCAGTAGCCTGACCGCAAATCCAGCGAAGAAAAGAACTCGGCTCCCTGCAAACCGTTCAGAGCATCATCGATGCGTGGTAATGGGTAGACGTCCTTCAGCGTGATCTTGTTCAACCGTCGAAAATCAACACAGCAGCGGATGAAACCATCTTTCTGTGACGAGTTCCACGGGAGAGGCCCTTGGGCTCTGTCAAGGTTGAATGACGCCTTGACGAAGCATATCATCGACCTGTTCTGCAATGACGCGGCGTTCCCTAGTAGACACGCGATATGGTCATTGTCGCAGCGGTGAGTGAGTGCCAGTGTCGATGTGATGCTCGACTGTCGATGCACGGCCAAGAGAAGTTTGCGCAACGTCGAAAGAACGGTGGAATTGCTGAAGGATTGCGAGAAGTTGAGATCGCTGCGAATGTGTCAGATCTTCGGCGATGAATGGGCTGAACACATGCTAAGGCAGCTACGGAGAGGGCACTCAGTTCATGAACGGCCGTAGAAGGCATTTCGTCGAGGACGGAGACATTTTGTGTTGAATCAACCGACTCGACGTAACCAAGGCATTCGCGGCGGAGCAGTGATAGCGGCGATGAAAGATGATTGTAAATGGGCATCGTGCTGACACCGGCGGCGAGGTCAAGAGCTGCAAAGTGCAAAGGAAGCGCTTTTCGGGTAACAAAGTGGTGAGAGGGCATGAATAAGACCGTCCCGTCGGATATAGCACCACACGATACTGGTACGAATGCCGAAGAGCGCGGGAGAATACAGGTGTCTTCTTTCACGAGAAGTTCAGCGGCAGGATGAGCATCGACCGAGGCCAGGTCACCAAGGTGGGAAAGTTCAATCTCAGATCGAGCGCAATTGATGATGGCATTGTGGCGTGAGAGAAAAGTCCATCCTAGAATAACGGTGTGGGAGCACGATGAAAGAACTATGAACTCAATCGTGTATAAAACGTCATGTATGGTTACACGGACTGTACAAGCAGTGGTAGGTCGAATGGGTTGAGCACTTGCCGTTCGAAGCGACAATCCAGACAGAGATGTCGTCACTTCACCAAGCAAGTGGCAATACCTGGCATCCATAACTGAAATAGCAGCACCGGTATTGTCGAGGGCGACTAGCGACATATTCAACAAACACATCAATGACATTGGCAGGTAAAGGAGGAGGACTTCGGCATCTCAACAGTTGCGCAGTTCTTGCCCCAGGACTGCGTCGTCTAGTTTCTCTCTTCGTTAGAGACGGGTCGCTGACGCATATAGGGGAAAGCGATCGGCAATGTGGGGAAGGTGACCGGAGATGTTCGAAGCGAGTATGGCGATCAGTGTGGAAGCGAGCTCGTGATGGATCGAAGGGTCCGTAAGGCGCATTTAGATCGGGCGGCACATGTAGGACGCTCGTCAATCGTCATCGAACGCCTGCGATCAGCGGCGGCAGAACCTTGCGACGTGACCGGGATACCTACATGCAAAGCATATAGGGCGATTGTCCAGCGTACGGCATGGGTTAGCGACGGCAGTGCTGGCCCAGGGAACGGGAGGAGGAGGGCGGTGCACAGGTTGCTGGAAACGTGGTACGGACGCACTGCGAGGGGCCATTGCAGCAACCGCAGGCGTGACTGGTGTAGCCACGGCATCCTGCTGGTAAACAGCTGGCAGCGCTTTCGCTACCTCTTCGTAGATCACATTACGGAGAGGAGACGGCTAAGTTCTGGCAAACTCCTGAATGATGGACACCAGAGATAGTGAGTGAGTGAAATAACTTTAATTAGAGGTCCGGCGAGGACGTGAAGTTGTCGCGCACCCGGCTAGTCTCACGTCGGGACCGGCAGGTCTAGCCCACCTTACCGGTCGCGGGCAGCCCGGAGAGCCAGGATTTGCTTGTCTAGAGCGAGGCTACGGTGAAGCGAGTCCCACCCATCCTTGCTGAACTTGGGGTATTTCGACCAGCACTCCCAGAGCATGTGTGCTAGAGTGGAGGTCTGCCCGCAGGACGGACAGGCGTCGTCGCGATATACGTCAGGGTACACTTCGTGCAGAACGGCCAGACACGGATATGTGCCGGTCTGTAAAAGCCTAAGCGAAACAGCTTGCGCCCTATTCAATTTGGGGTGAGGGGGTGGAAAGACCCTTCTGGACATGTAGAAGAATTTTGTTACCTCGCTGTGAGTAGCGGGAGCATCCCTGTGGCCGTAAGGGGGAGGGGTGTCGGCTCTCCTTACAGAGGAAGCGCGGTCGGTGAGTGCACGCGCAGCCTCATTGAGACTCATTGAGGTGCCGGGGAGCACCCTCGACCGACCCTACGTGAGTGGGAAACCAGTAAATCAAATGATGCATGAGAGCATCCGGATTGGAGGCGCTAAGAAGACGAGCAGCTTGCTCGGCGATGCGACCTTTCTGAAAAGCCCTAACTGCCGTTTTGGAATCGCTATAGATCTCAGACCCACGACCGTCTAGCAGGGCGAGTGTGATGACGGCTTGCTGGGCGACTTGGGGGTCTGAAGTGCGAATTGAAGCGCTATTGGAAAGCTTGCCGCTGGAGTCGAGCACGACGACGGCAAAGGTCTTTCCATCGCTTTACTCCGCGGCGTCGACGAAGCGCGCTCTGATGCCTTGTTGATTGATCTCTTTGAGAATTGCTACTTCTCTCGCCTTGCGTCTGCCCTCGTTGTGGACGGGATGGACGTTTCGAGGCACGGGGGCCACTTCGAGCTTGTCTCGAATGCACCTAGGGATCGGGGTACTGACCCTCAAAGATACCACAGGAGGGTAACCCAGCTCTTCGAGGATGCGTTTACCTGCCGCTGTGGTGTTCAGGCGAGCAAGTTGCGCGCGTTCTTGGGCTTCGGCAATCTCCTCGGCGGTGTTGTGTACCCCCAGCTTGAGGAGATCTTCGGTATGGGTCCTAATGGGTAGCCCGAGAGCCCTTTTCACTACTTTGCGGATGAGAACATTGAGCTTGTCTCGCTCCGCTCTGAGCCAGTTGTGCATAGAAATCGTTTACGTGAAGTGGCATAATACGAAGGCTTTGATAGGACTGAGGAGATTGGCTTCCTTCATGTCTCTGTGTCTGTTTGCGATTCTGCGAATGAGGCGGAAAGCGTTGTCCGTCTTTGCGGTGCGATGCGGAGAGCCGTCCCATTCCCGCAGTTGAATTCGACAAACATGCCCAGGACATGAATGACATCGACCCGGGGTATCACCCCTCCGTCACAAGTGTGCAGACTGATGCTGCTTTCGGAGACTGGCTTCCACTCTTTGGGTCTTCCTCCCTTCTCTTTTCTGCAAAGCAGAAGCTCCGACTTGGCGGGGGAGCACCGAAGTCCGATGGGGTGGAGATACTCCTCGATCACGTCGATCGCCTCCTGCATGACAACTTCGACTCTGCCCTTGCATCCCACGGCGCACTAGATGGTAATGTCGTCGGCGTAAGTGGTGTGCTTGACGTCCTCAACGCATGGCAACCTCTCGGAAAGACCAATCATAGAGATGCAGGGGGGGGGGGGGGCTGATGGGGCTTCAGCCCCTCCCCGAAATTTTTTCGTGCTGGCATGCACCGCCAACCAAAACAACCACCGGCGCCGGAAATCATTCTGAATTTTGTCTACAATATCTTTTTCACGCTCGCAAAGACATTTCGGCAGGAACATTGCCAACTCGAACTGGATTTCGTGGCAACGCCCAAGCACCTGGCGTCACATAACTGAAAGAGCCCCATCCGAGCATAAACTTTCAAGGGCTTTTCGATGTGGGTTGCGGCAACTCGCAGCGGCAGCGGAATCAACGGAGCGCATGGATTTGAATTCCGAAACTTCATAGGTATAAAGTTCTCAAACTTTTGACGCAAAAGGTGCACTGACATTTACAAAGACGTACTTTAGATTTTCAATTCTGGAACTTATAGGTTTAATGTTCTTCAAACTTGGCCAACATGCGCGCACGGAAGCCCTCGTGTACAAGCTGTTCCTGAAATGGAAGCACGCGCTCGCAATCTTCCACACACACGAAAATACTAAATATCACCGTGACAGCTGGCAGCTGATAATTTTCTCCAGACATTTTCAGGAAGCGTGCCTAATGTGATCCATCAGCTGGACCAGGGCAGGTAAAGTAAAATAAGAGAAAACGGAAGAAAGTTAATCACCTATTATTGAGGCAGTCTTTTTTGCGGGCGACAAGGTCTGGCTCTCCGTGGCCATAAGGACAGTGGTCCTATGGATATAAACAAAGCCCCCGCTGAAAATACTGGTATTTTCAGAGCGCCTCTTCGCATGCGAGCTGATTGTGGAGATATATATCTCAAGAACCATTTAGAAAGTTGTCCCAGTAATGCCTCGTATTTAAACCCAGACGTACAAAACCAAATTGTAGAAATTTGTGGTGAAATTATCAAAGAAAGCCTAGATGCAAAAGTAAACGCTGCAGGCTGCTTCTCCATACTTGCTGACGAAACGACGGATATTGCTGGAATCGAACAGCTTACTGTTTGTGCAAGGTACCTAAACAAGGATGCCAACGACATCAAAGGAGTGTTTTTAGTAGCACCGGAACAGATGCCCTCTCTCATTGCGACGGCAGGTTCCATGTAGATGTGTACAAACTGCTCCAGATTCTAGTCACCCTTCCAGTGACCACTGCCAGCGCAGAGATAATCTTTTTTAACATGAGATTACTAAAAAACTACTTGCGCTCTAGAATGTCTGAAAAACGCATGGTTAGGCTGGCGCTTCTATACGCCCACAGAGACGTCGGCATCAACGTGTCTGAAGTCATTGACCGCTTCGCTAAACTTCCCCGCCGAGTCCTTTCGATAGCGAAGCAGCAAAAATCAATGCAAGTAAAAAGCTCTGTTCCTTCAGATACATAAACACGTAATTATGAAAACGTTTGACTGTTCATTAGCTTTTAAAACTACCGAAATTTTCGCCATTTATTCTAACCGTTAGCATCATGATGAAAATTACGAGGATATCAATAACCAATTTTGACCGACCTTGCTGATTGAAAGCCCAGCCCACGCGGCGTTTCCCAACAAACACACTCGGACATTGGATAGTTCAACTTACCGCATCATGTGTGGCTTTCGTTTGGCCTTTTATTTCCTTTAAAGCTACCTGCTTTTACTTCTTCTTTTAACCGAAGCAATACCCTCCTTCAATTTTGGGTGCAGAATATTTGTTGCCGCTCTGCAGGCAGTTAAATTACACATTTTTGTACTGATTTCTGCATTATTTCTCTATTATTCTACCCATATGGTGCTGTCGCGACCGCCGCATGGCCCAAGTACATATCACGATTTCTGCGATCGTAGTTTTGTTTTTGCCTGGATGGTCTCTCTTTCTATGCGTAAAGTTTACTATCTGTGACTACGCAACATGTTTATTTGTCTTGTTCGACGCATTATATATTGTGACGTTTGCTTAAATACGTAGATTTATTGGAGACATTTACGTGTATTTAAATATCTTGTTGCGAGGTTTTTGGTATATATACCAGCACTGAACTTTGTTTCCAGCGACTCTTTTTTCCCGTTTAGCGAGTTGTATCTGGCATTTAAAATTCCATTCTGTCTTCGCATTTCTAAGGTATATTTTGTAGAACTCCTGCTTTTTATATGTACTCACTGTTGCGACTATAATCTCAGTGTAATTACAATGCACGACCGGCAACAGCTGTTCCCGCGCAATCTATTGCAACGAAGGAAAGGGTCATTGAGGTTTTTTCCCTGGCCATTGCACGTGTACAAAATGTAAACAAGGTTCTTGAATGACAAAAGATTCATCAAAATAATTGTCCTCAGCTTGTTCTGTTCATGGCCTTTACGTTTTTATTATCAGCTGCATCCACTGCTTTGGAGGTTTCGAACAGATATAGTTCTAAAATTTGTGTGATATTTTGTTTACTTATTAAATAGACAAACAAAATAACACGGAAACAATGATATAAATTATTTTTGCCGCAATTTTTGGGACATACGAATATATTCTTTTATGAAACATACATATTTTACTTGACAGTGCGTAGCATGTAATAATTCGTTTGCAGCATCTGATATACAACGGCATTGGTAATGACAATGCAGTTATTATTCATGTATTTGATTCCTCGACAAATTCTATAAGGAGGAGGCAACGCTGCAACGTGAGCCCCCCCCCCCCTCCCCGAACAAAATTTCGGGCGACGCCACTGTCCAGATGTTAAATAGTGTGGGGGAGCTTACGGTGCCCTGAGGAGTGCCCCGTCCTCCGACGGGCACATCTTCGGAGCGGAAGTCTCCCATGCGAAGCTAGGCGTTCCTGTCCGTTAGAAAACAGCTGATCGATGCAGCTGTGGAGTCTGGAACCGAGATCTAGGTCCGAAATGGTGTTGACGATAAAGGCGTGGAACACGTTGTCGAAAGCCTTCTCGAGGTCCAGACCGAGCAGAGCCTTGACGTCTCTGGAACGGCCGTCTACGATCTGATGCTTGATTAGTTTCATAGCATCCTGCGTCGAGAGTCCGGCGCGGAAGCCGATCATGTTGTACGTGTAAACGTCGTTGTCTTCGAGGTACCCGTTGAGCCTTTTGAGGACGACGCGCTCCATGACCTTGTCGACGCAGGAGGTTAGTGAAATTGGCCTGAGGTTCTCAATGTTCAGGGCCTTGCCGGGCTTGGAAATGAGCACCGTGCAGGCCGACTACCATTCTGCAGGAACCACGCCGCTCTTCCAGGACTCGTTGATCTTTTCGGTGAAAAAGACGATCGACGGGTCGTCAAGGTTTCTCAACATCCTGTTGGTCACTCCGTCCGGACCCGGCGCAGACTTGCGGTTAAGCGCGAAGATGTCCTCGGCACCGGAGAAGTGTGACCTCGGCAACGGAGAAGTCTTCGTCCAGCTCGGGGCGAGGAGGGCCTCGGTAGTCCGGGAGTTGGGTCGCCGGATCCCCTTCGCGCCGGACGGGCAGGTACTTCTGAAGGAGCTTGGAGACGAGTACATCGACCGTATGAGACCTGGTGGCTTCGTGAAGCAGTTGTGCGACTTCTTCGCGGACGAAATCCTTGATTTGGGTTATCCGGGAGGCTTGTTCGGGGCCGGTGGTCAGACTGCAGAGTGACGCCGCATTAGGTGTGGAATGTCGCCTTGTCAGAGCTCGCTGCTTACGCAATTCATCATAGCTTTGGCACAAGCTGATGACGTAGCCAATAGTGCGCGGGTCCTTGGCCAGAAGCATCTGGAACGCGACATCATCGATTCCCTTCATGGCGTGCTTGATCTTTTCCGCTTCCGTCATGGCAGCGTTGCACAAATCGAGAACGTTTTCTATATAGCTGGTGAACGTCTCACCCGTGCCCTGTGCGCGTGTAGGCAAACGCTGCTCGGCTTGGAGTTTCCTGACGGCGGGTCGGTCAAATACTTCGCTAATCGGTCTTGAACAGCGACCATGTTCGGATATCCCTCTCATGATTTCTGAACCAGAGACTGGCCTCGCCCGCGAGATAGAAGGATACGTAAACCAGCTTGCCCGAGTCATTCCATTTGTTGCGAACGCTCACGCGTTCGTAGGATGACAGTCACTCTTCAACGTCGTTGTCGTCGGCTCCGCTGAAGATGGGAGCTAGGCTCCCGCTGGCGAATGGTGCCAGCGCAAGGGACGGGTGGCGATGGAAGAGTCTGCTGATCCGCGTCCGCTATGGCAGAGGGTAGCGTCCGCGAAGGAAGTTTCAGGATGGTAGAGTGGAACGTTACCCCGCATGGCTCCACCACTTATAAAGGAGATTTATTGAGGTTCATAGCGACAGCCGGAAGGTAGGATGCACCGAGCACAGTCCTCTAGCTCGAGCTTCTGCTGCGCGATCGATGCTGCCGATGCTGCTGACTCTGCGGCGACGTTCGGTATCTTCCATACAATATAAACACTTGCAAAATTTTTGAAAGGTTGCCTGTGGCAGGTAGCCCAATTCTAGTTAATGAGCTGGTTTACTCGAAGAGGCGGACATAACTTGCACACGAAATTGCAATGCCTAATTGACTTATAAACAAAAATTCACTAATTAGGTTTTTCACTAATTACCTGATGGTCCATATTGCAATTTACGAACTGTACCCGTGGACTTCGAATGAATTCTCAGGATGACGCCAATTTCGAGATATTAATCCTGGAACTTTGCGGAGAAATGCATTGGCGTTCCAGTTACTTTTGTGCTTCAATGCATAAAGCGACTTTTTCTTAAGTAACCAGAACGTCAAGCATTTATCCGTCAATTAATATCTCGAAACTGGTGTAATCCCGAGAATTCGTCCCAAGTGGATCCGCCTTGCGAACTCCACGGCTACAATTTGTAAATGGCTATATGGGCCAGCTGGTAATTAGATTTAATTAGTAAATTTTTGTTTATAAGTCGATTATGCATTCCAATTTCTTGTGCAAGGAATGTCGGCCTCTTCGAGTAGACCAGCTCATGCACTAGAATTGTGCTATCTGCCACAGGCAACCTTTAAAAATGTTTTGAAATGTGTTCGCTGAAACAGCGCTGTGTGTGTGTGTGTGTGTGTGTGTGTGTGTGTGTGTGTGTGTGTGTGTGTGTGTGTGTGTGTGTGTGTGTGTGTGTGTGTGTGTGTGTGTGTGTGTGTGTGTGTGTGTGTGTGTGTGTGTGTGTGTTGTGTGTGTGTGTGTGTGTGTGTGTGTGTGTGTGTGTGTGTGTGTGTGTGTGTGTGTGTGTGTGTGTGTGTGTGTGTGTGTGTGTGTGTGTGTGTGTGTGTGTGTGTGTGTGTGTGTGTGTGTGTGTGTGTGTGTGTGTGTGTGTGTGTGTGTGTGTGTGTGTGTGTGTGTGTGTGTGTGTGTGTGTGTGTGTGTGTGTGTGTGTGTGTGTGTGTGTGTGTGTGTGTGTGTGTGTGTGTGTGTGTGTGTGTGTGTGTGTGTGTGTGTGTGTGTGTGTGTGTGTGTGTGTGTGTGTGTGTGTGTGTGTGTGTGTGTGTGTGTGTGTGTGTGTGTGCTTCGTCCACAACTGCAGGTAAAACGCTCGTGCTTTGCGGGGTGAATGAGGTTTTGCGCGCTATGCGCGTTGACGGAATGGGTCTTCAGTGGAACGCGGTGTTGGTGTTGCAAATTCCGCTATGCAATGTGCAGTTAATATAGGTACTGTAGCGCAGTGACAGCCGTATGTCCGATACGCGCGAAAAGAAATTATCATATGAGTAATAAGAAGAAAAGTTCGCGCGCACTTCCGGAAAATGCTGGGCTACGATCGCCCAACTTCGCTGCTTCAAGCGTTGCGCGGCCGAATGCAAACAGGGAAACAGGTACTGCAGTACGGCATGCAGTTCCCCGAAGCACTGCGCATGACGGTCACCATCCTTGTTTAACTAACATTCTCGGCACAGCATACTGTTTCATGAGCCACCTAAGCGTGAATCTACTTGCTCGCGAATTCGTGAACGGTCACCTTGGTTTCTTTAGGCTACCATTTCCATTCCTTTATTTGTGCATTACGAACGCTTGAGTAAGGCGAAAGCCTTAGATAACTTGTGGGTCTAAGAATCCGATGATCGCCCGGCATTATGGCACCAAAATTCAGGTGGCGTCTCAAATACGTTAAATTGTGTGATAAGTGTGATAAGGTGTCAGCTGAACTGGCCAGCGCTGCAGTTGTCTTTTGGAAATATAGATTGTACATAGTGTCTTGTGCTTAATTAATCCTTTGTTTGTGTCACAATATATATATATATATATATATATATATATATTATGAAATGGGCAGCGCTGAAGTTGTCTTTTCTTAATATACATTGTACATAGTGTCCAGTGCTTAATCCTATGTTCGCGTCGCGATATTATATATATATATATATATATATATATATATATAATATAATATATTATTTGAAGCCCGCGAATACACGCCCGCGTATACACACCCGCGCGAAAAGCCCGCGCGACTGACCGCTCGAGGCATTTTGCGTGTGTTCGCAGGCATCTTTCACGCTCGGAAAAACACATTTATGTAGCACGTACTGAGCAACAGAAAACTGTATCGGGAGTTTTTCATGTTGCTATACAATCTTCTCATTGACACTTTGATAATTAGGACAGTGCTTCTATTAGGACAGTACTTCTCGAGTTAAATAATTAATTACAATTACCTAGTTAAATCTCAGTAACCAAAAAATTATTGGCGGCTACTCCACTGTACTGGAAACAATACGCACTAGGTTCGCTTCGCGTAGGCTACAGCGTGCTCGCGGGCTATACAGCGTAATCTCTAAGCGCACGCATAATCCTTGTGGCACCCGCCGGGGTGGCTCAGTCAGCGAAGGCGTTGCGCTGCTGAGCCCGAGGTCGCGGGATCTAATCCCGGCCCCGGCGGCCGCATTTCGATGGAGGCGAAATGCAAAAACGCCCGCGTGCTTGCGTTGTAGTGCACGTTAAAGAACCCCAGGTGGTCGAAATTATTCCGGAGCCCTCCACTACGGCGTGCCTCATAATCAGAACTGGTTTTGGCACGTAAAACCCCAGAAAGTAGAAGAATCCTTGTGGCGTATTCTCGTCGGAATCGGCACTCATTCTAAGAGATAGTCATGCTTTCTGGATAGCTTGCGTGGATGGAATCCATGTGCGTTTCTAAATGAGTGGTGACCAGTGAGTTCACCATGCTCTACTTTTAATTACACCTAATGTCTTGCATATCTGAGTCAATTATTTCGCCTAAAAAAACTGAATTCATATTCTTATCTTTCACGTGGGCGAGCCCTACGACTCGCCTATAATAGCACTGTAGCGCACTTTTCAACCGGATTATCGTGTTGCACGATGTATTTTAGTCCTTCTGCAATTGCATTCCGAGCCGCATTTACTACTTGGGAATAAGATCAGAACTTTGACTGTAACACGACGGCTCCTTTAACAAGAATGACTGCGTGCAGTAGTAAAAGTTTTCAAAATGACATTTTTCATTTTCATTTTCATTTTATTTGGGCATTTTCACAAAATACCCACGAAGGGGGCAAAAGGAGAGTGTGTCTCCTGACTAGGCCCACTCTCCGTGAGGCACTTCGGGCAGGTACAGCAGGACAGTACAGCATATACAGTAATTTACATACAACCAATGAAGAAACGAGGAATACTATAGCAATTTGAGAAATATAAGATAGAGATGCAAAAAAAAAGCTGTTCCTCAGCTTTAAATGCAGAATACACTATGATCAGCACCATTTACAAGTTGAAATGTGATGTGAAAAACAATGAATACATGAAACATATTACATACATTAAATATTTTCAGCACATGCACCTCAGAATTGTGTTCTATTTATTACATCCATAATTCGCTTCCTAAATTGTGTAATGTTTCTAGCCTCCCTAGCGTGTTCAATTATTTTAGGAATCTTGTTACACAATAGAACAATTTGGTTATCAATTGTCTGTACACCATACTTAGTTTGGCACATTCGCCCGACCAACGCAACAGTACGCAGATTATACGTAATATCTCTGCTTAAATATGTGTCAGAAAAAATCTAAATATTTTCTTTAATTGTTTTGAAGATTAACATGGCTAGTTGCATCCTATAGCACTCTGGGAATGGGAGTACATTATACACACGAAAAAGAGACATGTTTGTGGGGACCGAGGTAGTTATCAAACCTAGTGCGCGTTTTTGAAGAAGAATTATACTTTCTGTATTTGTTTTGTTACACGTACCCCAGACTAAAATGCAATACAAGATTTGCGAGTAGATAAAAGAAAAGTAAAGCTGCCGTTTAACTCTCCCTGGAAGGAGATGCTGGAAACATCGATTAGATCGATTGACCTTGATAATTTTATTCGAAGGTTGTCCACATGGTCAGACGAACTAAGGTCGCTTTGAAAGCATACACTTAGAAATTGAATTTTATTTACCTGCGCAATATTTTCTCCATTAAAAATCAAAGAGATAGCATGATCTATAGGCCTATTTTTTTGCTTGAAGAGCATAAATTTGGTTTTTCTTATGTTTAGTTCTAGCTGGTTGACTGTAAGCCATGATTTTAGTTTATCCAACCAGGAATTTGCGGTTATCTCAATGTCGCGGAGATCTAAACCAGAAAAGAATACATTGGTATCGTCGGCGTACATGACTATGTTTGGTGTGAAAGCAATGCTTACTATGTCGTTCATATAAAGTATAAAAAGTATGGGGCCAAGTCTCGATCCTTGAGGAACCCCATACTTAATTACGCCCAAATCACATTTAAAATTATGAAGCTGTACATATTGTTTCCTGGCCCAAAGATAGCTTTTCATTAGATCAAGCGCAATCCTGCGTATTCCATACATTTGTAGCTTCCGAATTAATGTCATGCTTTATCGAATCAAAAGCCTTACGGAAATCGAGAAATATTCCCACAGTGTAAAACTTTTTTTCAAAGTTATGAAGTAGGCTATCCTTAATACGGAGTAGAGTAGTCTGAGTTGATCTACCTGGTTGAAATTGATATGTCGCGCGCCTAGGCGATAAGGCGTCGCAGCTAGGCATGCGCTGTGGTGGCGGCGCAGCGTTATCACCTTTTGGTTGTGCTTAAAAGCGCCGGCATTCAAGCTGGCATGTGCTTTTCATTATTGTAACATTGAACCGGGCAGTTCGCCCGTTGCTGTTAAGTTGATGGCTAAATAAAGCCGTATTGTTTTCGCTCCACCGTTGCGCTGTCCTTCCGTCAGACACGACATAGACTGGCGACGAGGGTGGGATGCTGCCAGCAAGGAACAAGCTCCTGCGTGACAGCAACAGAATTCACCTGCTGACGGATTACGCACGGACAGCCGAGAAGCAGCCGGTTGGGACAGTATGGCGAAGGCCACCACAAGTCTGTAGTTGGGGCAAGTAGAACATTTCGACAATTCTACGAGCGATTGGACTAGCTACGAAGAGCGCGTGCACGCGTACCTTCGAGCCAATAATGTCCCGGAGGAGCGGAAGGTAGACGCGTTCATCAGCATATTGGGTCCACAGACGTATTCGCTCCTCAAGTCGCTCGCCGCTCCAGATAAGCCGTCCTCGAAGTCCCTAGAAAGCTTGTGCAAGCTGCTTCGCAAACATTTGGCCCCTGAACGTTCAGTCATAAGGGAGCGAGTGAAGTTTCATCGCCGAGGGCAGAAGGAACATGAAACGATACCGCAGTACGTGGCGGAGTTACGGGCATTGGCACAAACATGCGAGTTTGGTACATTTCTTGACGAGTCGCTTCGAGACAGATTTGTGTGTGGTTTACTCAGAGTCGACATTCAAAGACACTTGTTTTCGGAAGACAAGAGAGAGAGATTATAAACATCTTTAATGTCTAAATGCAGCTTTGGAGAGGCGTCCTCATTCCAGAATGCCTTGAGCTCGGGCCGCGTCCTGGGCCCTCGCAATCAGCCGTTGCTGATCTTCGAGGTCGGAGTTGGCCAAGGCTCTCTCCCAAAGCTCGTTGGTGTGGTAAGGGTTCGGAGGATTGAGTGGTGCCTCTCTGCAGCCCCCTACTATGTGCCGCCCCGCAGGGGCGTCTGCGTCAGCAGGCGTTTGGTGTGTTGCGACACCACGTACCCGAGCACATGAGGGTTGGACCCTCCCGCGTGTAGCCGTGCGCGGCTTAGTCGTGTCTGGGGAAAGGGGGATCCTGGGGGTTGAGCCGATGCCGGGTGTTCGGACCTCTAAGGCCCCCCGGTGGAGGCAACACACCTCTTCGGCCTCTGCTTCACATAGACGGCACCTCCAGACTGACCCACCTGGAGGAAATCGGCAGTCGCCTTTTCCTGTCCCCCTCTCAACACTTTTTCTTTCTCTTTCACTGTCTCTTCTTTCCTGTCTCCTATTATCTTCTCTTCACTTCCAAATTTCTGGGCGGCAAGGGTTAACCTTGTGTGGCTAGCCAGTCTTGGTTATGCTGTATTTGGTTATATCAGTGATGTACAACTGGCGTTGGCAGGATTCCGATTACAGGAACTCCTGTCACGTCCCCGCGTTGGGCTCCTTGGTGGGAGGTTGGCATCGCTGCCGAAAATCCCAGCTATACTCATGGACAGTGCCTTCCCTAAACTCCCTGATCGCCCTCAAAAACGAGGGCGCACCGAAGATGTATTTCAATTTTTTGGCAACAGAGCACAAAACTTTCCACGATTTCACGTCATCCATTCTGATAAGCCTGAAAAGACAGTGAAAATGATCTCACCCTTCCTTGTCTCGAAGTCTCTGACTGAAGTTCTTGGCCGAGGTTACAAAGCATCAAAAATGGCAAGCGGTGATCTGCTTCTAGAGCTCCGCGATCAGATACAATACGAAAAACTGCCGAAATTAGTTTCATTTGGGGACGTCCCAATAACACTGACACCACACCGTACTGTGAACACCACGCGCGGCGTTGTTTCAGATGATGATTTAATGGAGCTAACCGAGGCTGAACTCTTGGAAGGCTTCAGTGAGCAGAATGTAATAAACGTTAAAACAATTAAGATGAGGCGCGACGGGAATGAAATCAAGACTAAGCACCTGGTGCTCACTTTCGGCTCAAGGTCCTGCCCGAGTCCATCGAGGCCGGATACATAAAACTTCGTGTCAGGCCATACGTTCCAAATCCTCTGAGATGGTTTAAATGCCAGCGATTCGGCCACAGTTCTCAGAACTGCCGAGGCCGGCAAACATGCGCGAAATGCAGTGCTCATGAACACTCATCTGAGTCTTGTGAAAACTCGCTACATTGTGTGAACTGTGATGGGGAGCACACCGCATACTCGCGGTCGTGCCCATCCTGGAAAAAAGAAAAGGAAATTGTAACGATTAAAGTAAAGGAAAATCTAACGTTCAAGGAGGCACGCAGGCGGGTATCCTACCTGCCAAAGAACACATTTGCCGAAGTGGCGCGTCAGGGGGCAGCGTCGCAACGGCTTCCGGCGGCTGTCCGGCCCGCACACAGTGAGCCGGCAGTGACGCCATCCGCCCCCCCCGGCGGCTGCAGCTAGCGCTGCTCCGCCAACTCACAAGAAGGGGCCATCGACCTCCGGGCTGGTGGCCTCGAGGGCCTCGTCTCTCGAGGCGAGGCCTTCTCGTCAAACCAACCGCTCGCAAGAGCGCGTGTCCAGCGCCTCGCAAGAGGCTATGGACACAACAACCAGCCAGACGGCGCCACTTGCGCCTAAGGAGCCGCGAGAGTCTCGCGATCGCTCCAAACAAGAAAAACACCGCATCACGGCGCCCGGAAAGGGCTCTGTGAAGTAATTCCTCTTTCTTAACACACAGCACAAAACCCACATTCAACATGGATACACAAATATTACAGTGGAATGTCCGAGGACTCCTCCACAATCTCGATGACATCAAAGAACTCCTACATAAATATAATCCAAAGGTGCTGTGTGTCCAAGAAACACACCTCAAACACACGCAAACAGATTTTCTCCGACAATACGCCATTTCTCGTAAGGACCGCGATGACACAGTCGTGTCTTCCGGTGGTGTGGCTATTGTAGTCGACAGAGGTGTTGCCTGCCGGGAACTAAAACTTCGTACGCCCCTAGAGGCAGTTGCTGTCCGAGGGGTGTTGTTTGACAAGCTGGTCACTGTCAGCTCTATATACATCCCTCCCAATTATCAACTACATAAAACCGAATTCCAAAACTACATAAATGAACTTCCGGAGCCATACATAGTTGTCGGAGATTTCAACGCACATAACACTTTGTGGGGAGACTCACGTTGCGATGCGAGAGGTCGCCTGATTGAAAATTTTCTGTTTTCTTCAGGCGCATCATTACTTAACAAGAAAGAGCCTACGTATTACAGCATTACACATAACACATATTCATCCATTGACTTAAGTATAGCATCGAGTACACTAATGCCATACCTGGTGTCACGACTTTCGGTGGACTAAAGACAGACAGGGACAAGTCGAACGTTTAAAACATACATTTATAATTGCAAAAAGAAACGATAAAGAAAACAGCACAAAGAAAACAATTTACAGCACGAGTTACTTATACACAATCCCCAGAGTCCTCAGATATTAAAATTCATAAGTCCAAAGTATTTACATTAAGTCCATCGACGTGGCCACGTCACCTCGTCGTCGCGGCTTCCGGCGACACGTCGTTGGGCCCGCCGATGCGTCGTAGACACGAAGTCGCTGTGTCCGACGTTCGGTCCACGGTTGGCCTGGTTCGGGGGTCAGGACGATGGGGTGACCGAGGCGCCTGGATCGCCCGATCAACTCCGCAAGCCTGCGGATCGTAGCCGCAGGGAATCCGGGAAGCAGCGCCGTCAGCCCGTAGCTGCGGCTTCCGATGGGGCGTTCGCTCAGCTCGCGGGTCGTGGCCGCGGCAGCTGAAGCACAGCTTCCATTGGGTTGCCGCCGTCTCCGCGATTCACCCGTCCTGTTCGGCCTCCAGCTCCTTCTGCCTCTCGTCGTCCCAGAGCGTAGCTGGGCTGCTCTCTTCGGCTACGTGTCCCTTCTCCCATTGGCCACGTAGCTGCGCATGCACTTTTGCGCTTCTTCTTCTACTTTCATATTGCATTCTTTTTATTCGGACACTCTTATTTTATAACTTCTTCTTTATTTCGGCCACCGACTCCTCGTGTCTTCTTGTTCTCTTTTTATCTTCTGCTTTTTCTTCTTCTTTCTTCATTTTGTGGCTCATGACACCTGGAGTGGTCTGTTCTCAAGAACCCCCTTGGGAGCGACCACTTCCCAATTATGCTAGGCTTAACAGAACATGATAGATGCTCGCCACACGTTCCGCGATGGAAGGTTGACTCGGCTAACTGGGAACTTTTCCGACAATTAACATATTTAAGCCGTGATGACATTGCCTCTTTTAACATAGACGATGCTGTGGCGTATATAACAGGTTTTATCATTGACGCTGCTGAAAGGTGCATACAACAAACTAATGGACTAGCTAATAAACGTCGCCTGCCTTGGTGGAATGATGAATGCCAGAAAGCACGTAAAAAGCAAAACAAAGCCTGGGGATTGTTTCGCAACTCCCCAACAGCTGAAAACCTGATAAATTTTAAACAAGCAAAGTCACAGGGCAGAAGAACGCGTCGACGTGCAAAGAGAGAGAGTTGGGAAAGGTACATTGCCAGTATAAATTCATACACCGACGAAACAAAAGTCTGGAATAGGGTAAATAAACTAATAGGCCGGGAGTCACATCCTCTACCCTTAGTAAGTAGCCAAGGTGATAGCCTGGAAGATCAGGCGGATTGTCCAGGTGAACACTTTCAATATGTATCAAGTGAATCGCATTACACAGACACTTTCCTTAAGTTCAAAGAACGCGAAGAGCGGCAGCCTCTTGACCGCAAAGGTTTTTCGAGTGAGGCTTACAATCAACCATTTAACCTAGCCGAACCTAAAGCATCTCTCGCTTGTTGTAACAACTCGGCGCCAGGTGGTGATCGTATCATGTATGAAATGGTTAGATACCTACACCCTGAAACACTGAAAACACTCTTGTCTCTGTTTAATGCCATGTGGGCGGCTGGGTGTATCCCGTCCTCATGGAAAGAAGCCATAGTCATCCCTATACTTAAACAAGGCAAAGACCCGTCCTTGGCCAGCAGCTACAGGCCAATAGCACTAACGAGCTGCCTGTGCAAGCTGTATGAAAAAATGATAAACCGGCGTTTAATCAGTTTCCTAGAAAATAACAAAATACTAGACCCCTTCCAGTGTGGCTTCCGAGAAGGTAGGTCGACAATAGACCACCTTGTTCGCATCGAGGCAAGCATCAGAGATGCATTTATTCAAAAACAGTTTTTACTTTCTGTATTTATAGATTTAGAGAAAGCGTACGACACGACATGGCGCTTCGGGATTCTGCGAGATCTTTCTGCGATGGGGGTCCGCGGAAATATGTTAAATACAGTCGAAAGCTACTTGTCTAACCGCACGTTTCGCGTAAGAGTGGGCAATGTCTTATCTAGAACATTCACCCAGGAGGCTGGCGTGCCGCAAGGGGGTGTACTTAGTTGCACACTCTTCATTGTAAAAATGAACTCCCTGCACACAGTGATTCCACGCAGCATGTTTTATTCTGTGTACGTCGATGATGTACAGATAGGTTTCAAATCATGTAACATCGCTATCTGTGAACGACAGGTGCAGCTTGGATTAAACAAATTGTCTAAATGGGCGGATGTAAATGGGTTCAAAATAAACGCACAGAAAAGTACATGCATACTCTTCTCAAACAAAAGAGGCGTGACACCGGTACCAAATCTCACGATCAATCGAGAGGAACTATCCATGAGCAGTGAACATAAATTCCTGGGCATAATTCTTACCTTCAGCTTACCTTAAGCTTACCTTCATCCCCCATCTTAAATATCTGAAGACAAAGTGTCTGAAGACTATGAACCTTTTAAAAATTCTCTCGCACACAACATGGGGTAGTGATCGAAAATGCCTCCTAAACATGTACAACAGTCTTGTCCGCTCGCGCCTTGATTACGGAGCTATAGTTTATAACTCCGCAACGCCAAGTGCATTAAAAATACTAGACCCCATTCACCATTTGGGTATCCGCCTCGCGACCGGTGCTTTCCGAACAAGCCCGATCCAGAGTCTCTATGTAGAGTCGAACCAGTGGTCACTCCATCTGCAGCGCTCATATAGCAGTTTCGTATATTTTCTGACAGTACAAGCAAACAACGAACATCCTTCTTATTCCACCATAAACGATATGACCGCCGCTGCACTCTTCCATAACCGACCTGCAGCGAGGAAACCGTTCTCTTTACGTGTAAGGAATCTTAGTGAGCAAATGGGTGTTCCAGTGCTTGAACATCGTCCTGTGGCTCCTGCTAAATTGTTACCGCCGTGGCAGTGGCAGATCATAGAGTGCGACACATCGTTCGTAGAGGTCACGAGAGACGCTCCAGAGGCGCACATTAAAATGCATTTCCTAGAGCTTCAATCCAAGTACTCGTGTACAGAGTTTTACACGGACGCTTCTAGGTCACATGCCGGGGTTTATTATGCAGCCATCGGTCCATCGTTTTCGGAAACCGGTGTACTGCACCCGGAGACAAGTATCTTTACGGCTGAGGCCTATGCAATATTATCGGCTGTAAAGTTTATAATGAAATCAAAACTCAAAAAGACTATCATATTTACGGACTCGCAAAGTGTTGTAAAAGCATTGCAATCACTCTGTAAACACAAAAACCCTGTACTTAATGAGCTCTATTCCATTCTGTGTAAAGCGTATATATCTAACCAGTATGTGATTTTATGCTGGGTACCGGGTCATAGAGGCATTGAGGGTAATGTTCGAGCAGATCAAATGGCCACATCAGTTACATCTCAGGCTATTAACCCTAGAACTGTTGTTCCTGCAACAGACTTGAAACCTTTCTTGCGAAAGAAGCTACGAAGCCACTGGCAACACTTGTGGGACGCTGAAACAAATAATAAACTTCACATGATTAAACCACAGTTAGGTTTCTGGCCCTCAGCTACGAAAACACGACGAATTGATGTCCCATTCTGTCGTCTCAGAATAGGACACACGTACGGCACCCACAATTTTTTGCTCACTGGTGATGAACCACCAACCTGTAGTAGATGTGGTGAGAGGCTGACCGTGCTCCACGTCCTGCTGGAGTGTCGGGAAGCCGAAACAGAGAGAAGAAAATGTTTTCCTGTAGCATACCGCTATCATATCCCTCTTCATCCCATGATGTTTATTGGTGAAGAACCACTTTTTAACGCCAAAGCAATCCTCGGCTTTTTGAACGATGTTGTGCTACATGTTATCAGCCCAATAAATTCATAGCGCATCCTCCCTCCAGAGGATGCTGCTGTGATAGTAGTTTTGTATAAGCACATGCCTCCAGGCCCTTGTGGTTCAAGGGCTCTGTTTAGGCAGTAGTGCTTCTTTCCAATTACTACATCTTCAATATTTTAAATATCGTGTCATTCTTTCTCAATGCATTCTCCATTTCATAGTACACCTCATTAGTCATTGCCATGATTTTAGTGCATGTATATTTTACGCATTTTACAGCGATTATTTTTAGGCCCCTTTACAGCCACACTTCATCTATTTCTCAGCATTCATCGCTCCACTGCACTCACAAACAATGGCATGGCGCTCTTTGGCCATAACTGGCCCTTGCGCCATAAAACACCACACATCATCATCATCTACTATGTGCCTGAGGGACCCGGGCTCTGCGCAGAAGCGGCATTGCAGAGAGAATTGTGTAGGGGCTATGAGGTGGTTTCTGGTTGGGTGGGGGAATGTGTTAACCTGTACAGCTCGGAGGAATCGCTCCTGCTCTCTAGGTAGTGACTTGTGTGGGGGTGCATATGTTCTGCGGGTTAGCTTGTAGTGTTGTGTGATGTCTTGGTATGAGACTAGAGGGTGCATACGCTCCGGTTCAGATTCCTCGGCGTCGGCTCGGTGGGTCAAATCTCGAGCCACGTGGTTGGCGACCTCGTTGCCAGGAATGCCGTGATGAGCTGGCGCCCAGATGATTATGACTGATCTGGTTGGCGGCTTTTGATTTATTATCTTGAGCGTAGTGGCATGAATTCTGCCGCTAGCGAAGTTGCGGCACGCCTGTTGGGAGTCGGTAACTATGACTTCAACCTGTGTTTGGGAGAGCGCGAGGGCTATGGCTGCTTCCTCGGCTTGGAGGGGATTGTATCCGGTGAGCGAAATGCTGCTCCGATGTTTTTTGTTGACGATTACGGTGGCTGTTGTGGCTGCGCGTCTGGGGTAAGACCCCGCATCCGTGTAGGCTGTAGAGGGCAAAGTCCCGTATCGCTTGTGTATGGCCCGAGCCCGGGCCTCCCTTTGCTGTGCGTGGTGCACTGGGTGCATGTTGCGAGGTAGAGGAGGTACGGTGATGTTGCTCCGGATGCCATGGGGTAAGCTAACAGTCTGAGGCGGCGGATGGTTGAGAGGAGCAGATAGCCCCAGGCGTAAGAGGATGAACCTCCCCGCTTCCGTAACAGCCAACCTTGTTCGCTGGCTGGATAAATGTGCCTCGATCAGCTCCTCGGCCGTGTTGTGCACGCCTAGTCGTAGTAGGCGTTCTGTGGACGTACTGATCGGCAGGCCCATCGCCTGCTTATATGCTTATAAGTCGGAAGACAAGAATATAACGTTTCAACGAGCCGTCGACCGCGCAACAGCTTTGGAAGCTGCGCTCGCTAACGCAGCAGCTGCTCATTCGAAGCCTGAAAGCGAGTTCGGGGTGAATCAGTTGCCTACCAGGGGAACAACGAAATGCTTCCGCTGTAACTCAACTCACCCGGCCAATTCGTGTCCGCACGTCAATGCAACTTGTTTTTTCTGCAACAAGAAAGGGCACATTCAGAAAGCCTGCCTAAGACGGCAAGGAAAATTGCAGCCGAAGCGGAAGCGAACAGCACAGAACGTTCGGGTTTTACAACCGTCAGAATCACCCTTGCGGAGCGTTGCAACGAAAGAGGTAGAGACAGGAGACCCCATCATGCTCAGCTTAATTGTCGAGGGTGTTCCCTTGCAAATGGAACTTGATACGGGAGCCGCCGTTTCGGTAATGTCTCTGGGTCAGTTCCGCTCACTTTTTCCGACAGTACCTCTGAAGGAAACTAAGTTGACACTTAGGACTTATACGAGCGAACATGTGAAGCCATGTGGTGTTTGCTTTCTTAGGATTGAGCACAACGATTAGTGCCAGCGCTTGCCGCTGTACGTGCTTCCCCAGAGCGGTCCAGCGCTGTTCGGGCGCAACTGGCTTCCGCAAGTGCGCATCGATTGGAGTCAAGTTCGCGGCCTGCAACAGCTACAGTGTGAGAGATCACTAAGCGCTCAACGACTTCCCGAGCTCCAATACTTGCTTGACCACCATAAGGACCTCTTCAAGAACGAGCTAGGCACCATCCGAGGTGAGAAGGCAACTCTTGTTTTCAAAGATGGCAAGACGCCAAAATTTTTCAAAGCTCGAAGCGTTCCGTTTTCTCTAAAAAGTACGGTTGAGCAAGAGTTGTCTAGACAAGAACAGATGGGCATCTTGACTTCAGTAACGAGTAGCGAGTATGCTACTCCGGTGGTGCCACTTTTGAAGCGGGACGGGTCAATAAGAGTATGCGGTGATTACAAGTTGACACTGAACCCCATACTTGACGTAGAACATTACCCGTTACCCAAGCCCGACGAGCTGTTTGCAGCCCTCGCTGGCGGACAGCAATTTTTTAAAATTGATCTTAACAGGGCGTACCGGCAAGTAGAAATGGATGAAGAGTCAAAACGGTACCTGACGCTTAATACCCACAAGGGTCTTTACGCCGTGAATCGCCTACCCTTCGGAATTGCTTCGGCACCCGCAATATTCCAGAAAATAATTGATAGTGTCTTGAAGGGCCTCAACTTCGTGTTTTGCTACATTGACGATATCCTAATTACGGGACGCTCAAAGGAAGAACACTTGCACAACCTTGACGCAGTTCTCAAAAGACTGTCAGAACGTGGAATTCGCGTCAAGCCGTCGAAGTGCGAATTCTTTCGTGACGAGCTGACTTATCTGGGCCATGTAATCAACAAACACGGCATCCACCCAACGGACGAAAAACTGGCTGCGATAACCAATGCACCGGCGCCAACTGATAAGCACCAACTTCAATCGCTGCTGGGCCTCATCAACTACTATGTAAAGTTCGTTCCAAACTTATCCACTGTTCTTTTCCCCTTAAACAGGCTTTTGCAGAAAGACGCCGCCTGGGATTGGAACACGGCTTGCGACCGCGCCTTTCAGCACATCAAGCAGCTGCTTTCGTCAGCTCCGATCTTGGCGCACTATGATCCAAGCCTACCCCTGCAGTTATCCTGTGATGCGTCCGCCTACGGGATAGGTGCAGTGTAGTCACACATTTTTTCCGACGGCCAGATAAGGCCAATAGCTTATGCCTCACGCACCTTGAGTCGTGCTGAGAAAGGCTATAGTCAATTGGAAAAAGAAGCCTTGGCTCTTGTGTTCGGCGTTAAAAAATTTCATTACTACGTGTATGCAAGGCATTTTGTTTTGCTCACGGGCCACAAGCCTTTGGCTACAATTTTTGGTCCGAAGACTGGCATACCAGCAATTGCCGCCGCAAGACGTACTACAACGATGGGCAGTTGGCTTGTCGGCCTATTCTTTTTCATTGAAGTTCCGGCCTTCTACGCAGAACGCTGACGCAGATTGCTTGTCTAGGCTGCCAATAACACAGTCGATGGTCGAAGAGCAGGAAGAATCTTTTTATGACCTACGCTTTGACACTATGCCGATCAACAGCAATGATATTGCTCGTGAAACTTCACGTGATGCCACTGCGTACTGTGACTCATCATATCCTGTCAGGCTGGCCGCGTAGTGTACCAGACGAGATCAAACCGTTCTTTCATAGAAGACTAGAACTGTCCATACATCGAGGATGCATCATGCTGGGAATGCGCGTACTTGTTCCCGAAAAATTTCGCACCTTCATTTTGGACGAGTTGCATCAAGGTCATCCAGGTGTTGTTCGTACCAAAGAACTAGCAAGGAGCTACGTTTGGTGGCCTACTATCGATAGCGACATAGAGCGTTTCACCGCGTCTTGCACCGATTGCGCGGCTAATCGCAATCTGCCACCTAAAGCGCCCTTACATCCTTGGGCATGGCCTACGCGCCCTTGGCAACGGTTGCATGTCGATTTCGCTGGCCCGATAAACGGAGTGACGTATCTCGTGGTGGTTGATGCACATTCAAAATGGCCAGAAGTGTTTCCAATGCGGACAACCACCACTGAGGCAACCATTTCATGCCTACATGAACTGTTTTGCAGATTCGGATTCCCCGAGACTTTAGTGTCCGACAACGGTACTCAGTTCACTTCTGCAGATTTCCAGGAGTACCTGCAGCGAGTAGGGACCAGACACGTGAGAACAGCTCCGTATCATCCCAGCAGCAACGGTCTGGCAGAACGTTGCGTCCAGACGCTGAAGGGTGCACTTCGGAAGTCCAGCCGACCCACATCACCGTCGGAGCTCGCAGACTTCCTCCTGTCGTACCGCAACACTCCGCAAGTGACTACCGCAGAGGCACCCTCTATTTTGCTGTTGGGGAGGCGCCTCAGGACTAGGCTAGACCTCATCAGGCCCTCCGTTGAGGAGCGGGTCGCCCGCAAACAGTTCCAGGACACCAGTCGCCGCAGGCACCGTGCAACTACCTTTAGCGAAGGACACTTCGTGCGTGTCCGAAATTTTCGCCGCGGACCAAGGTGGTTCAGTGCTACCGTTCTCGCCCGCACCGGCCCAGTGTCGTATCGTGTTAGTGTTGTGACCCCCCGGGGTGTGTGTGAGTGGGTGCGTCATCGCAACCACATAGTACGCGCTCCTGACTCTGACGACACAGTGATCACAGCCACCGACTTCCAAGATGAAGACGACGTCACTGCTGGCACAGACATTAGCAGCAGCACCACCGAGCCTTTGGAACAGCCGCCGACACACCTGGAAGCCGCCGAGCAGGGTCGCCGCTACTCACTACGTCAGCGCAGACCTCCCGACCGCTACGGCACCTAATCCTACTACGGGACAATAAACAAGTGTGGGAGAGATGATATGTCGCGCGCCTAGGCGATAAGGCGTCACAGCTAGGCATGCGCTGTGGTGGCGGCGCAGCGTTATCACCTTTTGGTTGTGCTTAAAAGTGCCGGCATTCAAGATGGCGTGTGCTTTTCATTACTGTAACATTGAACCGGGCAGTTCGCCCGTTGCTGTTAAGTTGATGGCTAAATAAAGCCGTATTGTTTTCGCTCCACCGTTGCGCTGTCCTTCCGTCAGACACGACAGAAATCCACACTGTTCTTCACAAATGATATTTCTGTTTGCTATAAAAGAGCAAACTTATATATCAGGTGTTCCGCGACCTTAGAGAAAAGCGGCAATATAGATATTGGCCGATAGTTTTGTAGTCCATTTTTATTACCTCCTTTAAAAATTATTGTTACGCGAGCTATATTCATGGCACATGGAAAAATTCCCGTCAAGAAGAGTCTGTTGCATATGTAAGTGAATGAGGCAACAATCAAATCAACAACCGCCTTGATAGGTACTGCGGTGATGCCATCTTCGCCTGGTGAACTGTTCTTCAGTTAGCATATGGCAGTGGCTACTTCCTCCTCGGTAACAGGTGATAAAAACAAAGAATTAGTAAAAGAGCTTTCAATATAGCATTCAGCCGGTTTAAGGTCAGTCGCTTGCGTTATATTACTTGACGATCCTGCCTCAAGGAAGTGAAGGTTAAATTTGTCTGCCAGTGCCTTGCCACTGAAATAGATATCGTTTATCTGTATATCGCTAGGGACAGTGGCCTGTTTTCTTCCTATCAATTTATTAACTGAACTCCAAACCAATTTTGAGTTGTGAATCATTGTAGAAAACTTGTAGGCATAGAAATATATTTTCGCCTTCTTTAGGTCCCTGTTTAGTTTGTTTCTGAAATTTTTTAAATCAATGAGGTCAGTTTGTTCTTTTGTTTTCAAAAAATGCTGGAAAAGTTTTTTTTTTCATTTATCCGCTTCAGAAATGCCGGCGTAATCCACTCCTTTCTTGCTCTCTTGTGTTTTTTTACAACAACGTACGGAAAAGCAGTATTATAATTACTAACAATTTTCGCCATAAACAGGTTGTATCCCTTAGATGGATCAGGTTCTCGGTACAGGTCATCCCAATTGCAGTTAAGCATTAGAGAGCGAAAAGGGAGAATATTTGTATCGTTTATATCTCTACGCATGCATTTTGGACAATTCTGCAGTTCTGGCATTGTTAATAGTGCATAAAAAGGTAAGTGGTCGCTTATACCGGAGCTGAATACTCCGGCTAATGCATTGTCAGGGGATAAATTAGTGAAACAGAGATCAATGATTGCTTCTGATTTGCTTGTTATTCTGGTAGGGGTGTTAATGATGTTTTCACAGCCATGGGACAACATTAATTCTATTAGTTTTAGTTTAGTAGCACCATCTTTTGATACATCAATATTAAAGTCACCAAATGATATCATGAACCATCGATTGGAATTAGCATGATGTTGAAGCTTCTCTAAAAACTCAAGAAGTGCGTCAGGGTTACCCTCTGGGGGGCGGTAGATCAGTACTATTACAACCTTGTTGTGTATTAAAGTAACTGTTTCGAAATCATTACACACTATACAATAGTCGGGCCACGCCTCATAAAGCAAATTTTGTTTAATATACAAAGATACACCGCCACCGCGTTTTCCAATTCTAAATATTGATTCCGTATTGTAATTTCCCAAGCTGACCACGTCTGATTGTGAGGAAAACCATGTGTCGGAGAAGCCCATGATATCAAAGTCATAGTCGAGGTGTACCAATTCACTTTCAATTTCTTCACCCTTGTTCCTCATACTCTGTGCAATAATATGATAAAGGGAAAGACCACGTTCAGAAAGAAAGTCCGAGTCCTTAATCAAATTCTTGAAAGAGACAGCATTGTGATGCATTGACGTGTTCATCAAACTAGGGAAAAAGCTAGAAAAGGCAATAGGTATAGTAAGTGTTTAAACAATCTTGATTAGGTCATCTTCAGAGGCAATTTGGATTGCACGTGCTTCGGAATTCTTTCTGACAAAAATCCTTCCCTGTGAAGACCAAGTGAATCGATAGTTCATCTCGGTGGCTCTAGTCTTTGCCATCCAAAGGAGCTTCTCATTTAGAGGAGTAAGGTTATCAAATTGTTGAATATTACTGCTTTTTTTCTCTTAGTTCGGTGCGTTTTGCAAGCCATGCTGCCTTCAAGCTCAGTCGAGCAAATCTTATAAGTATAACTGGGGGTTTCCCGTTACGTGGTGGCAAGTGATGCGTGCTTTCACCATCATGATCAGATAGTGTTTGCAGGTCAAGCTGCTTCGCTAGGTCGTTAACTCCCCGTGACAGGGTATCCTCTTTTTCAATAAACGGCATGCCATGTATTTCCAGATTCTGGCGGCGACTGTATTGCTGAAGGTCATTTAGCTCTATATTTAGCTTGCGAATTTCTTTTTTGACGAAATTTTGTTCAACAGCTTCCACTCTGTTGCGGAGGCTTTCTATCTCTTTATCATGCCTTGCGCTGATTTCGAGAAGCCTGTCATGCGTATCTGACATGTGTTGAATGGATTGTTCAATGCTGGTCACTGTTTGCTTTAATTCTGCAAGGTCATCTACCTTGGTTGTCAAATGCGCCAAGCATTTGTTAATTTCCGCAAGTTGCTGGCTTAAGGCTTCCGTTAAAGCTGATTGATCAGGGTTATTATTCATCTGACTGTTCCGAGATGAAGGCATACGGCAGGTCTGACATTTTAAAGCTTTCTTTGCCTCTTTCCCTTTCTTCTTATAGATGCGCTCACTTATACCGATACATTCGATGTGATAGCATCGATGGCATTCTGTACATGTTATAACATCCTCATCTTCAGAAAAGTATTGTTTACAGGATTCACATATGTCACTCATTCTAGCACTCGTCTAGTCACAAAGTACAAGACACGAGGGCAGCAGTAGCAGCAGGAGCAGCTATAAAGCGATAACTATCGTACAAAGAACTGTAACCAACCTGCGCATAGGCGAGAGGATAGTTAAGACGGCGCTCCGATGAACCGTCTGCTGCCACTGCTGCCCGAAAAGTGGTTGAGTTCCACGATGCGTCCGAGTATATAACGGGCGGGGGGCGTATCACTAGCTGGTCCGTCACGTGTCAGTGCAGGCCTGCGGTGAATATACAGATGGCGCCAACTTTCCTTGGTTTCAGTTGGTCGGTTCCGGGGCAATGCAGGCTAGCATGGATGCGTGGATGACGTCCACTTTGCGGGGTTTCTGCGCATAGGCGAGAAGATAGTTAAGACGGCGCTCCGATGAACCGTCTGCTGCCACTGCTGCCCGAAAAGTGGTTGAGTTCCACGATGCGTCCGAGTATATAACGGGCGGGGGGCGTATCACCAGCTGGTCTGTCACGTGTCAGTGCAGGGCTGCGGTGAATATACAGATGGCGCCAACTTTCCTTGGTTTCAGTCGGTCGGTTCCGGGGCAATGCCGGCTAGCATGGATGCGTGGATGACGTCCACTTTGCGGGGTTTCTGCGCATAGGCGAGAAGATAGTTAAGACGGCGCTCCGATGAACCGTCTGCTGCCACTGCTGCCCGAAAAGTGGTTGAGTTCCACGATGCGTCCGAGTATATAACGGGCGGGGGGCGTATCACCAGCTGGTCCGTCACGTGTCAGTGCAGGGCTGCGGTGAATATACAGATGGCGCCAACTTTCCTTGGTTTCAGTTGGTCGGTTCCGGGGGAATGCACGCTAGCATGGATGCGTGGATGACGTCCACTTTGCGGGGTTTCTGCGCATAGGCGATAAGATAGTTAAGACGGCGCTCCGATGAACCGTCTGCTGCCACTGCTGCCCGAAAAGTGGTTGAGTTCCACGATGCGTCCGAGTATATAACGGGCGGGGGGCGTATCACCAGCTGGTCCGTCACGTGTCAGTGCAGGGCTGCGGTGAATATACAGATGGCGCCAACTTTCCTTGGTTTCAGTTGGTCGGTTCCGGGGGAATGCACGCTAGCATGGATGCGTGGATGACGTCCACTTTGCGGGGTTTCTGCGCATAGGCGATAAGATAGTTAAGACGGCGCTCCGATGAACCGTCTGCTGCCACTGCTGCCCGAAAAGTGGTTGAGTTCCACGATGCGTCCGAGTATATAACGGGCGGGGGGCGTATCACCAGCTGGTCCGTCACGTGTCAGTGCAGGGCTGCGGTGAATATACAGATGGCGCCAACTTTCCTTGGTTTCAGTTGGTCGGTTCCGGGGCAATGCACGCTAGCATGGATGCGTGGAGGACGTCTACTTTGCGGGGTTTCTGCGCATAGGCGAGAAGATAGTTAAGACGGCGCTCCGATGAACCGTCTGCTGCCACTGCTGCCCGAAAAGTGGTTGAGTTCCATGATGCGTCCGAGTATATAACGGGCGGGGGGCGTATCACCAGCTGGTCCGTCACGTGTCAGTGCAGGGCTGCGGTGAATATACAGATGGCGCCAACTTTCCTTGGTTTCAGTCGGTCGGTTCCGGGGCAATGCCGGCTAGCATGGATGCGTGGATGACGTCCACTTTGCGGGGTTTCTGCGCATAGGCGAGAAGATAGTTAAGACGGCGCTCCGATGAACCGTCTGCTGCCACTGCTGCCCGAAAAGTGGTTGAGTTCCACGATGCGTCCGAGTATATAACGGGCGGGGGGCGTATCACCAGCTGGTCCGTCACGTGTCAGTGCAGGGCTGCGGTGAATATACAGATGGCGCCAACTTTCCTTGGTTTCAGTTGGTCGGTTCCGGGGCAATGCACGCTAGCATGGATGCGTGGAGGACGTCTACTTTGCGGGGTTTCTGCGCATAGGCGAGAAGATAGTTAAGACGGCGCTCCGATGAACCGTCTGCTGCCACTGCTGCCCGAAAAGTGGTTGAGTTCCACGATGCGTCCGAGTATATAACGGGCGGGGGGCGTATCACCAGCTGGTCCGTCACGTGTCAGTGCAGGGCTGCGGTGAATATACAGATGGCGCCAACTTTCCTTGGTTTCAGTTGGTCGGTTCCGGGGCAATGCACGCTAGCATGGATGCGTGGAGGACGTCTACTTTGCGGGGTTTCTGCGCATAGGCGAGAAGATAGTTAAGACGGCGCTCCGTTGAACCGTCAGCTGCCACTGCTGCCCGAAAAGTGTTACGGAGTAGTCCAACATGCCAATTTTATCCACAGGAATTAATGCGGCACTATAATAAAGGTATTTTCAATGCTTCGCATTCACAATGAACAAGGCCTAGTGCGCTAATTATTTGTGAAATCTTGTCGCTTTGCGGCAGTTCTAGTAGGGAACACTGTAACAATTGATCGCATATCTGCGTTGGTTGCCGCAAACATTGAATTTTTCGTTCAGTGTGGTGATACGTTGCCAATCAACGGGGTGTTCAGATGTGCGCGTTAAATTTGTATGAAAACAAAACGTTCAGTGGGGTCCCATATCGATTGCTAAGACCACTTTGACGGTGAATTTAATGCGTTGATGTCATTTCATGTGCGCTTGTTTGCTTATGTTGGTTAATTAAATTAAATAACCAATAATTGGTCGTATTTCGGTTTAATTGTTTTTACTTGGTGTTACGGAGTCTTATTGATCCTTATTAGCATGTACAGCTCTTTGGAACTCTTAATTAGTCCTAATTTGGCGGGACCAGTTTTATCATGGAGTCTCGAATTGATGTTAAATAGTTTCTATTTCTTTTCGCAACCCTTAATTGCTTTTAATTATTCGTAATTATTCATAGTTACTTCTGTAATTCCCTTTAGCACGTCTTAAAAAGGTGTCGTATGATGTCTGTATTGGTCTTGTTAATTACCGTAATTGCTTTTAATTTGTCTTAGGGAATTACTCTTAACTACATTTAGATACTTGGTGCAAAATCGACTTTTACATGCTTTCATCATCATCAGCAGCAGCATCATCAGCCTATATTTTATGTCTACTGTAGGACGAAGGCCTCTCCCTGCGATCTCTAATTACCCCTGTCTTGCGCTAGCGTGTTCCAACTTGCACCTGAAGATTTCCTAACTTCATCATCCCATCTGGCTTTCTGCCGACCTCGACTGCGCTTCCCTTCTCTTGGTATCCATTCTGTAACCCTAATGGTTCACCCGTTATCCATCCTACGCATTACATGGCCTTCCCAGCTCAATTTCTTCCGCTTAATGTCAAGTAGAATATCGCCTATCCCCGTTTGTTCTCTGATCCACACCGCTCTCTTCCTGTCTCTTAACGTTAGTCCTAAGATTTTTCGTTCCATCGCTCTTTGTGAGGTCCTTAACTTGTTCTCGAGCTTCTTTGTTAACCTCCAAGTTTCTGCCCAATATGTTAGCACCGGTAGAACGCAATGATTGTACAATTTTCTTTTCAACGACAGTGGTAAGCTCCCAGTCAGGATTTGGTCATGCCTGCCGTATGCACTCCAACCCAATTTTATTCTGTAAATTTCTTTTTCGTGATCAGGGTCCCCTGTGAGCAATTGACCTAGATAAACGTGCTCCTTTACAGACTCTAGAGGCTGACTGGCGATCCTGAATTCTTGTCCCCTTGCCAGGCTATTGAACATTATCTTTGTCTTGTGCATATTCATCTTCAACCCAATTCTTACACTTTCTCGATTAAGGTCCTCAATCATTCGTTGTAATTCGTCTTCATTGTTGCTGAATAGGGCACTGTCATCTGCAAACCGAAGGTTGCTGAGATATTCGCCGTTGATCTTCACTCCTAAGCCTTCCCAGTCCAAGAGCTTTAATACTTCTTTTAAGCATGCAGTGAATAGCGTTGGAGACATTATGTCCCCTTGCCTGACCCCTTTCTTGATAGGTAACTTTCTACTTTTCTTGTGGAGAACTAAGGTAGCTGTGGAATCCTTGTAGATGTTTGCTAAGATATTTACGTATGCCTCTAGTACTCCTTGATGATGCAATGACTCTATGACTGCTGGTATCTCTACTGAATCAAATGCCTTTTCATAATCTATGAAAGCCATAAAGATAGGTTGATTGTATTCTGCAGATTTCTCGATTACCTGATTGATGACATGGATATGATCCATCGTAGAATACCCCTTCCTGAAGCCAGCCTGTTCTCTTGGTTGGCGGAAGTCAAGTGTTGCCCTGATTCTATTGGAAATTATGTTGGTGAATATTTTATACAATACTGAAAGCAAGCGAATGGGTCTATAATTCTTCAATTCTTTAACATCTCCCTTCTTATGGATTAGTATAATGTTGGCGTTCTTCCAGCTCTCTGGTACACTTGAAGTTGTGGGGCATTGCGTATAAAGGGCCGCAAGCTTTTCAAGCATGATATCTCTTCCATCTTTTATTAAATCTACTGTTATTCCATCTTCTCCAGCAGCTTTTCCCCTGGTCATATCTTTCAAGGCCCTTGTAACTTCATCGCTGGTTATAGAAGCAGCCTCTGTGTCCGGTTCATCACTATTTCGAATGAAAGTAGCTTGGCTGTTTTGGGCACTGTACAGATCAGTATAGAATTCTTCGGCTGCTTTTACTATGTCATCGAAATTGCTGATGATATTACCATGCTTATCTTTCAGTGCATACACTTGCATTGCCCTGTGACAAGCTTTCTTCTTACTGATTTAATGCTGCGTCCATATTTTACGGCTCTTCAATCTTTCCCACGTTATAATTCGAATATCCGTTACTTTCTTCTTGTTGGTCAGTTTTGACAGTTCAGCGAATTCTATCTGATCTCTTGAGTTGGACATTTGCATGTTTTGGTGTTTCTTTATATTAGGTCCTTTGTTTCTTGGGATAGCTTATCTACTGGTTGCCTTGGTGCCTTACCTCGCACTTCAATTGCTGCTTCAGAGATCAACCTAGTTACAGTTTCATTGACTACCTCTATGTTGTCTCTGTTTCTAAAGCTGCATATTTGTTTGCGAGCACCAGCCTCAATTGGTCCGCTTTTACCCTTACTGCCTCTAGGTTGGCCTGTTTCCTCTTGACTAATTTCACTCTTTCTCTCTTCAAATTGAGAGAAATCGGAAACCTCACTAACCCATGGTCACTGCACTTTACCTTACCTAAGACTTCTACATCCTGCACTATGCTTGGATCGGCAGAGAGTATGAAATCTATTTCATTCCTTGCTTCTCCATTAGGGCTTTTCCAGGTCCACTTCCTGTTGCTATAGTATAATATGGTATAGTATGCCACTTTCTGATTTTTTCTACCGCAAGTGTTGTCGACGATGGTCACATTCCGCGACTAATGATCCAGTTAAGCCTTTCGCTTTAAAAGGCGCCAATGCCCATTAGCGCGCACGCACGAGCGCTTATGCTCCACCGTGCGCACACGCGCGCACACAGCGTTTTAGAGACCGCATCTAGTAAGTTACAAGAAAACACTGGTATGCTATCGTATGGCAGCAGTGGCGTGGCACAATTTCAAGTGTAGTAACGAAGTTACAAAAGGAGTAAACAGATTTCACCAACCTGCAGCAAAAAGATACTGCTGTCAGTCCATGCGAATGATCCAGTGCTGTTCACGCCACTGCTGCCATTTGGTCGGTGTCCCACAAGGTCCCGGTATTTGTAGTCTTTTCGCTGATGACGTCAAGACGTTTCAGCAAACCAGCAGCTAGGAACAGTGCGCACGTTTCGTCTTGGGGGCAGCGCTTTGCTCGGGGTAGCGGCCGTAGGGCGAAAACTTGACCACACGTGGCAGGTAGGCCCAGGAAGTAGATAGGAAAAGACGGATGATCAGAATGAACTCATTACCGAGACCTGCAGCAAAAAGATACTGCTGTCAGTCCATGCGAATGATCCAGTGCTGTTCATGCCACTGCTGCCATTTGGTCGGTGTCCGACAAGGTCCCGGTATTTGTAGTCTTTTCGCTGATGACGTCAAGACGTTTCAGCAAACCAGCAGCTAGGAACAGTGCGCACGTTTCGTCTTGGGGGCAGCGCTTTGCTCGGGGTAGCGGCCGAAGGGCGAAAACTTGACCACACGTGGCAGGTAGGCCGAGGAAGTAGATAGGAAAAGACGGATGATCAGAATGAACTGATTACCGAGACCTGCAGCAAAAAGATACTGCTGTCAGTCCATGCGAATGATCCAGTGCTGTTCACGCCACTGCTGCCATTTGGTCGGTGTCCCACAAGGTCCCGGTATTTGTAGTCTTTTCGCTGATGACGTCAAGACGTTTCAGCAAACCAGCAGCTAGGAACAGTGCGCACGTTTCGTCTTGGGGGCAGCGCTTTGCTCGGGGTAGCGGCCGAAGGGCGAAAACTTGACCACACGTGGCAGGTAGGCCCAGGAAGTAGATAGGAAAAGACGGATGATCAGAATGAACTCATTACCGAGACCTGCAGCAAAAAGATACTGCTGTCAGTCCATGCGAATGATCCAGTGCTGTTCATGCCACTGCTGCCATTTGGTCGGTGTCCGACAAGGTCTCGGTATATGTAGTCTTTTCGCTGATGACGTCAAGACGTTTCAGCAAACCAGCAGCTAGGAACAGTGCGCACGTTTCGTCTTGGGGGCAGCGCTTTGCTCGGGGTAGCGGCCGAAGGGCGAAAACTTGACCACACGTGGCAGGTAGGCCCAGGAAGTAGATATGAAAAGACGGATGATCAGAATGAACTGATTACCGAGACCTGCAGCAAAAAGATACTGCTGTCAGTCCATGCGAATGATCCAGTGCTGTTCACGCTTCTGCTGCCAGTTCAAGTTGTAAAACATAAATACCCCAGAAAGGGGATGCTAAAACGGCCCCGCGGTAGCTCAATGGCAAGAGCATCGCACGCGTAATGCGAAGAAGTGGGTTCGCTCCCCACCGGCAGACAGTTGTTTTAGGGGCGAAGCTCCTTAAAGCGGCACCCGTTCGTCCCTCGTCGTAGTAGTAGTGTGTAACCAGTCTGAGAAAATGAGAAGAAAAATTCCGAAGTTGTGTCCGTAGCGCGGAATCGAACCAGGGACCCCTCGCTTCCGAGCGCGCGGCGTTAGCCCACTACGCCACGAAGCACACATAGACACAAGCACCACGATGGCAATAAATACCCAACATTAACGAAAGGCCGCGTTTCTAGCGCGTTTCTAACGCGTTTGTGCTAGCGCGTTACGGCCCGTGTAAGAAGCTGGTGTAAGACGCTGTGGCCTCTCCGCCTTACCTTCAACGCGTTTCGAACGCGCTGCCCAAGGCGGTGGCAAGTCAAGTTCAAGTCGAGGAGCGTTTATGAATACGGGGGGGTATACTCTCTCAGCAGTCATGTGATGGCGTCGGCAAACGCGGTGCACGTTCCGGCATGTGTAAATGGCTGCGTAAGACCCCAGAAAGCCGCTCCCTCTTACTAGAGAGTACTGCACGTTTCTAACGCGTTTGTGCTAGCGTCCCCTTAAGCGGGAGATCCGATGATTCCCTCCGGAGCTTCGCCCACTCATCCTCAATCACCCCGTGGATATGCTGTGATTTTTTTTGCATTGCGCTTAATTAGATAATTCGTCATAATGAATTCATCAACTTCTCAATTATTATAATTAGATTAAAAGTGTCAATGAGAAAATTGTAGAGCACTGTGAAAAACTCCCGATACAGCTTCCTGTTGCTCAATGCGTGCATCATAAAAGTGTTTTTCCGAGCGTGAAAGAAGCCCGCGAATGCACGCAAAATTGCCGCGCGACTGGCCGCTCGAGGCACTTTGCGTGTATTCGCGGGACTCTTTCACGCTCGGAAAAACACTTTTATGTTGCACGCAGTGAGCAACAGAAAGCTGTATCGGGAGTTTTTCATAGTGCTCTACAATTTTCTCATTGGCACTTTTCATCTATTATAATAATTGAGAAGTTGAATAATTAATTATGACTAATTATCTCATTAGGCGGAATGCAAAAATAATCTCTGTATCTCTAAGCGACCGCAAACAGCATGACCTTGGGTCTGTTGAGCTAGGTGGCATTTGCATATTTTTAAAGTTTGGCTAAAGTTACGTGGGACACCCTGTATATTCTTACAGAGCAATCCATACATGGATCAATGCGATGCTTGGCAGCGCGACAAAGACGACGAGGAAGACGCTAGCTCTTTTCCCGGATCGGACGACCCTTGCCCTAGCCTCCTCTGTATATATTTTGTAAATACATCCTTCGCCTCCATCTCGCTTCCGTCACACTTTGGTGGTGGTGCGGGGTACGTCTCGCCTCACAACGGAATAGTAAAAACCAGTGAAAAGACGAAGGACAGAGATGGAGACGTGGCAAACACGACGACTGGACTAACAACTAACGACTGGACTATCACAGTTGTTAGTCCAGTCGTCGTGTGTGCCACGTCTCCTCTCTGTCCTTCGTCTTTTGACTGGTTTTTAGTATTCAGTATGTACCAACTGACCCAGACTGCTACTCAACTCACAACGGAACTTCGCAGCAGCCATCGTTTCGGACATCTGTCTGCAATGGCGGAAGACACAGCGTGTACATCAGCGCCCGCCACTTCAATGGTCGTGCTTGTGCAACCCCGGGATCCTGGCACGTTCTCCGGTTCCGGTGACGCGGACGTTGAAGACTGGCTGGTGCAGTATGAATGCGTGAGTAAAAACAACCGATGGGACCCTACCATGATGTTGGCAAATATAATCTACCTGACAGGCACTGCGAAGGTATAGTTTGATAATCACGAAGCTGAGATTGGGAGCTGGGACACCTGCAAAGAAAAACTCCGAGAATTGTTTGGGAAGCCCCTTGGCCGGATGATCGCCGCTACAAAGACGCTTGCGTCACGTGCGCAGACGGCTACTGAATCTTACGTCGTGTACATAGAAGACGTATTAGCGCTATGCCGAAAGGCCGACGCCGACATGCCGGAGGACGACAAAGTTGGGCATATCTTGAAAGGGATCTCCAACGACGCCTTCAACCTTTTAATGTGTAGAAATTGTTCTACAGTCGACGCCAATTTAAAGGAGTGCCGGCGCTTAGAGCAGGCTAAAAGCCGGCGCATTGGCCACTCGTTTGCCCGGCTTCCCAACACGGCGGCAACGTCCTTTTTGCGAAGACCGCATGGCTGCACAATCGTCGGTTCAACCAGATCAGCTGACCCGTATTGTACGCCGCGAACTTGAGGCCATGACCCCTCCTCCAGTTCACGCCTGTGACTCGAGCTCGATTACGGCTCCATTCGTTCAAGCCATTGTGCGGCAGGAGCTCGCCAACATGGGCATTCACTCTGTGTGCACCGTTACCAGCCCAACACAAACTTCGTGGCGTCCGCCCTCTTCTTATCCAGAGCAGCGATACGCTACTCGATATCGCGAGCCTGCTGCGTGGCGAACCCCTGACAATCGACCGATATGTTTTACTTGTCACCGTATCGGCCACGTCGTCCGTTATTGCGCCACCCGCTGGTCCTCGGCGCCTCGAACGCTGTCTACCCCTGACCGCGTCCCGAGAGCACCCGCATTCCGCCTTCAACCCAGACCTATTTCCCCAACGACGGTGTTTCCCCCAGGATAAGTAGCCGCTCCCCGTCGCCGCGCGGTCACCAGTCACGCTCGCCTCCAGGCCGTCGCCCGTCGTCGCGCTCACCACACACTCGCCGTCCATCGTCCCCCTTGAACCCTGCCCGTGCCTACCAGGAAAACTAAACAATGCAGCGCCCGGAGGTGACGCTGCATTGACGACTGCCACCACAAATCCTCTTCTGACGCTGCCGACAAAACGAAGCTTGTTAGACGTTGATGTTGATGGCGTAACTATTTCTGCACTCATCGATACTGGTGCGCACATCTCTGTAATGAGTGCAGATTTTCGTCGACGCGTTCATAAAGTGCTCACGCCTGCCGCCTCCCGCATCCTCCGCGTCGCTGATGGAGGGACTCCTGCCGTTCTTGGGATGTGCACCGCCCGCGTCTGCATTGCTGGTCATCCCACTTCCGTCGAATTTGCCGTCATCGAGAAGTGCCCCCATGACCTTATTCTCGGCTTAGATTTTTTGTCCACTCATTCTGCCCTCATTGATTGTGCGACCGGTACTCTTCAGCTTGAGCTGCCTCATCCTCCCGACAGTCCAGCTGACATAACGCCACGCTTATGCTCTCGCCACCACGTTCGTTTGCCGCCTCAAGCTGCTACATACGTTACTTTGAAGTTTTCACATGACATTCCCGATGGTGACTACGTCTTATCTCCAATTATCGACGTCCTGTTAGCCCGCGATGTCGCCCTGGCTCACACCATTGTTTCCGTTGCTGACAATACGGTGGTCGTGCCGCTTCTCAACGTCAGCCTGTTGACTCAGGTTATCCCGCAAGGCATGTCGCTGGCCACCATTTCCGCGCTTGACCCCTGCAAGATTGCCACTTTGGATGCCGATGTTTCGCCGCCTTCTTGCTCGGCTAACTTCGCGCCTTTGTCTCTCGACGACATTAGCAAGATGATTGCTCCCGATCTGACCCAGGCGCAAGCCCAAGATCTCTATTGGGTCCTGGCGTCCTATCGTGACATCCTTGATTTTGACGGCCTTCCTCTAGGCCAAACATCTGTCGTGGCTCATCGAATCAACACTGGTGACGCCACTCCTATACGCCGACATCCATATCGCGTATCGCATCACGAACGTCAAGTCATCCAGAACGAGGTCGACAAAATGATTACAAAAGACGTCATAGAACCTTCATCTAGCCCGTGGGCCTCGTCTGTCGTTCTCGTGAAAAAGAAGGACGGCAGCTGGCGTTTCTGCGTTGATTATCGGAATTTGAACAAAGTCACTCATAAAGACATCTACCCTTTGCCTCGTATCGATGACGCCCTCGACTGCCTTCATGGAGCCCAGTACTTTTCTTCCATCGACCTTCGGTCAGGCTATTGGCTGATTTCAGTCGACCCTATGGACTGCGAAAAAAACTGCCTTTATTACGCCCGATGGCCTATGCCAATTCAAGGTCATGCCGTTCGGACTGTGTAATGCCCCAGCAACTTTCGAACGTATGATGGACACGCTGCTGCGGGGATATAAGTGGTCCATCTGTCTATGCTATTTAGACGATGTGATTGTCTACTCGCCTACGTTTGAGAGCCACCTCACCCAATTATCGGCCGTTCTTGCCGTCTTCCGAGGAGCCACCCTTCAGCTGAACTCCGCTAAGTGCCGTTTCGGTTGGCGCGAGATATCTATGCTCGGTCACCTTGTCAATGCTGCCGGTGTTCAACCACACCCCGACAAGGTGCGAGCAGTGCAACAATTTCCCGTGCCGCGTTCAGCCAAAGACGTCCGCAGTTTTGTAGGACTATGTTCCTACTTTCGTTGCTTTGTCCGGAACTTCGCGGACATCGCCCGCGCTCTTACGGAACTCTTGAAGAAGGACGTTCCTTTCGTGTGGGGACCCGAACAAGCAGCTTCGTTTTCTGCCCTCGTCCGCCTACTCACTACGCCACCAATACTGGCCCATTTCGACCCCTCGTCACCTACGGAACTTCGCACTGATGCCAGTGGTCATGGAATTGGGGCTGTCCTTGGCCAAACACAGCACGGCAAGGAACGTGTCATCGCCTACGCCAGTCGCCTTCTGCCCTCGTCTGAACGAAACTTTTCCATCACTGAACGCGAGTGCCTGGCTTTAGTGTGGGCTGTCACCAAATTCAGACCTTACTTGTTTGGCCGAATTTTTTCTGTAATTAAAGACCATCATGCTCTATGCTGGCTTTCGTCGCTGAAGGATCCATCTGGACGTCTCGGCCGCTGGGCATTACGGCTTCAAGAATACTCGTTTGATGTGCACTACAAGTCTGGACGATTGCACCAGGACGCTGATTGCTTGTCCTGTCACCCTGTCGATGCTCCCGACCTTATTGAACCTGACTCCGATGCCTGCGTACTGTCCATCCTTGCTTTGGATGATATCCCCACCGAACAGCGACGAGACGCGTCCTTACGGCTTATCATCGACCGTCTTACCTCTCTATCACCAGACCATTCTGTTCGCCTGTTTGAGCTACACGACAACGTTCTGTATCGTCGTAATCTCAGCTCAGATGGCCCAAAGCTTCTGCTTGTACTACCTCGCCATCTTCGCTCCAGTGTTCTTCATCAGCTTCACGACGTACCAACTTCCGGTCACCTAGGTGTCTCGCGTACTTACGCCCGCATCCGACGCCGGTTTTTCTGGCCTGGCATGTACCGTTCTGTGCTCCGCTACGTCGCTGCTTGTGAACGCTGCCAACGCCGCAAGCGCCCTTCAGCGCTGCCTGCAGGTCAGCTACAACCTATTGATATCCCTGCAGAGCCATTCTTCCACGTCGGCCTTGACCTTCTAGGCCCTTTCCCTACGTCCATCTCGGGAAACAAATGGGTTGCGGTCGCGACAGACTACGCCACCCGCTTCGCAATCACCAGGGCTTTACCGACAAGCTGTTCTACAGACGTCGCTGACTTTCTCCTACACGACGTTATTCTACATCACGGCGCCCCTCGGCAGCTCCTCACCGATCGCGGGAGGTACTTCCTATCAAGAGTAGTAGATGCCATTCTTCGTACTTGCTCCACTGAACATAAGCTCACGACCGCTTATCATCCGCAGACGAATGGATTGACCGAGCGCCTGAACCGAACGCTAACCGAGATGCTGGCCATGTATGTTTCACCAGATCACCGTGACTGGGACTGCACGTTACCCTTTGTTACCTTTGCGTACAATTCCTCGCGGCATGACACCGCCGGATATTCACCGTTTTATCTGCTGTTTGGCCGACATCCTGCGTTGCGCTTCCAGACTCTCCTTCCTTCGGCTCTTCACTCGCCTACTGAATACGCCTATGACGTCGCAGCTAGAGCCCGTGCAGCTCGTCAACTTGCCCACGATCGACTTTCTGCTTCGCAAGCAGCCCAGAAGTCCCGTTACGATAGCCGACACAGAAGCGTGCACTTCACGCTTTGCTCTCTGGTGCTCCTATGGTCGCCATGCCGCCGCATTGGCCTATCAGAGAAGCTGCTCTCACGTTACACCGGGCCCTACAAGGTCCTTCGTCAACTCGGTGACGTAAATTACGAAATTGTACTCCTGGATCCAGATTATTCGACCTCATCGCTGCCAACTGAAGTTGTTCATGTTTCCCGGTTGAAGCCATACTGCTCTTCTAGCTCCTCGCCTTCATAGCAAGCGCCAGGATGGCGCTTCAGCCGCCGGAGAGTGATGTTACGGAGCTATCCATACATGCATCAACGCGATGCTTGGCAGCGCGACAAAGACGACGAGGAAGATGCTAGCTCTTGGCCCGGATCGGACGTCCCTTGCCCTATAGCCTCCTCTGTATATCTTTTGTAAATACATCCTTCGCATCCATCTCGCTTCCGTCACAATATATATATATATATATATATATATATATGTATATTTGCCGGGCACAATGCATTGGACAAACGGACATTCCTTTCAGGCTACGCTTTATTAATCAGAAATCACACGTAACATTTATACCGCAGCTCCCCCTCTCATAACATGTGAACACACTAGGCCATCCTTTCGAAAAATGCAAGGCCACTATTCTGAAATCAGGATTCCCCACTCACTACGACAGAGAAGCTTGTGAGTCATTTCTAATACACAAGTTCAGCTCACTTTCAAAGGGAATAAATGAAAGCATAGGTAGGCTGACATGCATGCTTCACGAAGAAAAGGAATTTTTTGGCATGTTTGGTGCACCAATGAATTTCTTGGTTGCTTTATGCATTTCCTACCGATTATATACGTCGTGTGTAATATAGCATGCTTATGAAGTGATCTGTATATTTCTTTCTAATTTATTACAAATTCTCCTCACCCTTCTGGTCTGTTATTTACTTCATCTTGTCATATAAGTTTCATTCATCTTTTACTTTATTCTTCATACACGTCATAGACTTTGTATAAAAAATAGCTTACCCGCCAACACAAACAATATCCCTTGTTTGGTGCTCCAATGAACATTTTTCCTGGTTGCCTTATGAATTTCCCAACGATCATGAATGCATATACCATATGGCATGTGTCTAAGTGATATGTATATGTCTGCATCAATAATGACAAATTCTTCCCGCCCTTCTGTTGTCTTGATGTTTACTATTTTTCATTTGTCCTTTATTTTATTTCTCATACACACACACACACGCACATATATATATATATATATATATATATATATGTATTGCTATGTGTATATATATATTGTAACGTGGACAAGAGGAGATAGAAGAGCAGGAGAACGAAGAACTCAGCAGCAGCCACGGCTACATTTCGGTGGCGACATCGTGGCGACCTCTCATCCATCCTAGTCTTCACCTGTGCATACACATCGATCATCCGTAACAGTTTTGGTGGAAGGTGCTGGGTACCCCCGACCACCACGCAACACGGCGAACACGGTTCTCCAACCTCCTGATCTGCGTCGAAGCCGCCGAATCGCTGGATTGCCCGCATTACTTCCGGTGTCTCAGATGTCCCACACCGAAGCCAACACTCGCACGGAACCAGCGGCATCTTCGACCCAAACGATGGCTAGTCCATGGCAGCGCCAACATCTGGTGGAGCCTCGCACATTCGGAGGGAAGCCCGGCGAGGACGTCGAAGAATGGCTTAACCACTACGAACGGGTGAGCAAGCACTATCGTTGGGACAGCGTAACGCGACTCTCCAACGTAGTCTTCTTTCTGATGGACACGGCGCTCCTGTGGTTCGATAATCATGAGGAAACTCAAGGAGCGTTTTGGTGATTCAATCGCAAAGAAGAAGCAGGCCGAGCAAACGCTCCTTCAAAGAGCTCAAGTTCCGGGCGAGACGTGCACGACCTACATCGAAAACGTGCTCAAGCTATGCAGGACGGCCAATCCTCGTATGTCAGAGGAGGACGAAGTTGGCCATTTGTTGAAGGGAATTGCGGAGGACGTTTACAACTTCCTCATTGGTAAAGAGAACCTTGGCTCAGTCTCCGACGTAATACGTCATTGCCGTACCTTTGAGGCTCTCAAACTGCGCCGCATAATCCCGAAGTTTGGCCGGCTAGCAAACGTCACAACTGTTGCAAGCATTGAAGACGACATCCCATCAGTCGATCTCGCGACGACCATTAGACAGATTGTTAGAGAGGAGCTAAGTCGTTGCACGGAATTGAACAATGAGGTCCGTGATAGTCAACATCTGTACAATCCTCCACCAGCTCCCCTTTCCATCGCTGCAACGACTGTCGAGGAGTACCGCTCGAGAAGGCCAATGAGAACGCAACCGAACTACCACCGGGAAACCGGCAACTGGCGTGCTGAGGGATATGCCCATTGCTCAGCAACGGCCTACTCGGAGCCCCGGACATACCCATCCTACCCGAACGTTAGCCGCGAGCCTCCCGTGTGTTATACCTGCGGTGTCACAGGACACATCTCTCGATTCTGTCGTCAGCGTCGTTGGCCACCGAGGTGGTACGAGTCGCAGCCAACGTCCTATGGCACTGAACGTCCTAACGCCGACAATTCCTGGCCTCCATGCTCCTTTACTTCGTCGACGGCCTTCCCTATCAACAGTCCTCGACGGAATCACCGCAGCGACTCGCCCGTTTCAGACCGCAGTCTCACTCCACCTTCTTCACGTCAACGTCGCTCTCCTTCACCGAAGCGACGTTCATTCTCACCACCGCCGTCGGGAAACTAGACTGCGCGGCCGATGGAGGTGAGGTCGCCAGACTCGACACGACACTGATACCTCCACCGGTTACAATGCTGAGAAACAAAGTGGAAGTGACAATTGATGGTATATGTACAATGGCATTGGTGGACACCGGGGCTATGAGATCTGTTATGAGCCTTTCTTTCAAAAACCGGCTTCGACGCAAAGTGATGTTTTCCCTTGACACGCATGCTAAATACCGCGGAGTAGGCGGTGAAATATTGCGTCCCCTTGGTGTTTGTGCTGTGAATGTGTTATTGGCGGACAAGTGTTATTTAACCGAGTTTGTGATTTTGGAACGCTGCACGCACGACGTTATATTAGGGATAGACTTTCTGCAAACCTGCGGGGCTTCAGTCAATTGTGGTGCCGGCGAGCTTTCGATAAATAGCGGAAAACCTGGGGTCGATGCTTGTCAGGATCCGTCATTATCAGACCTCGTGAATCAACAACCCGCTGGACAAAAAACGTTTGCCGTTGCTGAGGGAGTGACGCTGCCTCCGTGGTCTTTAGCGCCGGTATCCGTCATCGCATCTTGTACAGACGCTTCATTTGACGCCGTGATACAACCCTTTGGCGACTCTTGTGGGAAGAAGAACCTACTGGTACCCAATAGTATTGTATCTGTGAACAATGGTAGCACGTTTTTGTGGACGTTAAATTGTTCTGCCGTCCCTGTGCGTGTTCCCGAACACATGACGATTGCTGTCTTCGACGACGTCACGTGCTGTTCATCGATGGTCGTCCGGGACGAGGATTCCACTGAAGGACGAGCCACTTGCCCTTACGAGCAGAAAATTCTACCCATGGTCAGCAAGTCTTTGTCTTCACGTGAACGGGACACCTTAGTACAACTGCTAGGCCAGTATGCTTCCGTGTTCGACTTCTCTCAAGATGAGCACTGTACAACTGTCCCATCCTCGCGTGCTCGTCATCGCATTGACACAGGATCGGCACATCCTCTTCGGCAAAAGCCCTACCGAGTGTCTTCATCAGAGCGCAAGATTATTGCGGACCAGGTACAAGAGATGCTGAGGAAAAATGTGATTCAAGAATCATCAAGCCCGTGGGCCGCACCTGTCATCCTGGTAAAGAAAAAAGATGGCTCGTGGAGATTTTGTGTTGATTATAGGCGACTCAATGCAATTACCAAGAAGGATGTGTACCCACTCCCGCGAATTGACGACGTAATAGACTGCCTCCATTCTGCCTCCTACTTTTCGTCCCTCGATCTGCGTTCAGGCTATTGGCAGATACCTGTGGATCCCGTCGACAAAGAGAAGACCGCCTTTGTTACGCCGGACGGTTTATTCGAATTTAACGTTATGCCGTTCGGGCTCTGCAATGCGCCCGCAACGTTCGAGAGATTCATGGACACAATTCTCCGCGGTCTAAAGTGGGAAATATGTCTTTGCTACCTGGATGATGTTGTTATTTTCGGCCGCACTTTTGAGGAGCATAACGAGCGCCTTAGCCTGGTTCTGAAATGCATGGAGAAAGCAGATTTGATTCTTAACTCTGGAAAGTGTCGGTTTGGGGAGCGACAGACATTGGTTCTCGGTCATCTAGTCGACAAAGATGGAGTCAGACCTGACCCCCGCAAGATTGAAGCCGTCAGTGCCTTCCAGCCTCCGCAGTCAGCGCGGGAACTGCGCAGTTTCCTGGGACTCTGTTCTTATTTCCGTCGTTTTGTCCCAAAATTCGCCGACGTTGTGCACTCGTTGACGCGTCTGTTGCAAAAGGATGTATCGTTCGACTGGACACCCGAATGTGAGTCATCGTTCCGTCAACTTAAATTCTTACTTACGTCAGACCCCATCCTTCGTCATTTTGATCCGTGTTCTCCTACCGAAGTTCATACTGACGCCAGCGGAATAGGCATTGGAGCGGTACTTGTTCAACGGCGAAACGACGCCGAACACGTTGTTGCCTATGCCAGTCGTTGCTTAAGCAATGCTGAGCGAAACTACACAGTCACTGAGCAGGAATGCCTTGCAGCTGTTTTTGCTGTTCAGAAGTTTCGCTGTTACATCTATGGTCGTCCATTCAGCATAGTCACTGATCACCATTCATTATGCTGGCTGGTCAGCCTTCGGGATCCGTCTGGTCGTCTAGCACGGTGGGCCTTGAGACTACAAGAGTACGACTTTGTCGTTAAATACAGAAGCGGCCGCCGGCATGCTGACGCCGACTGTCTTTCCCGCTTACCACTGCCAACGGCAAATTCTGAAGAAGACACTTTCGATGACTGTCTGGCCGCTATTGCACCTGAATTTCCGGACGCGACCGTCTTCCAGGAGGATCAACGCAACGACGTCAATCTGGAACCTCTTTTTGTGATGGCCCTGAATCCGAAAGCCAGTGGTGGTTTTTCCATACGTGACAGCTTGTTATATAAAACCAACCACTCTGAAAGTGGCGCCCGCTTTCTTCTTGTAGTCCCGGAGAGTCTCCGTAGTGCTGTGCTACATGCCATGCATGATGATCCAACATCAGGTCATCTTGGATTCGCCCGTACGCTACAGCGTGTACAAGAGCGATTTTACTGGCCTCACATGCGTCAAACAACAAAGCAATATGTGGCTAGTTGTGAACAATGCCAACGGCGGAAACGACCTTCAACCGCCCCACCAGGCCTTCTGCAGCCGTTGATTCCCCCTCACACACCTTTTGAACAAGTTGGCGTGGATCTCCTGGGCCCTTTCCCACGGTCATCGAATAACAATCGATGGATCATCGTTTGTGTAGACCACCTTACACGCTACACAGCGACCGCAGCAGTGCCGTCATCTACCGCTGTTTGCGTCGCTGCTTTCTTGTTGCATTATGTCGTCCTACGCCATGGCCCACCTCGCGTGATCATAAGTGATCGCTGTCGTCAATTCGTGGCCGACGCTGTTGAAGAGCTGCTTCGGCTATGTGGAACACAATTTCGTCACTCGACGCCGTACCGTCCGCAAACCAACGGTCTTGTCGAACGCACGAATCGAACTTTGACGAACATGATATCCATGTATGTGTCCTCTAACCACAAGAACTGGGATGATGTGTTGCCATTCATAACATACGCCTACAACACTGCGAAGCATGAGACAACGAATTACAGCCCTTTCTATCTGCTTTATGCTCGATCGCCGCGGAGCTTCCTCGACACGATTCTGCCGTTTTCTCTGGACGCTGAGGATTCCGTCGCCAAGACACTTTGCCTCGCTGAGGAAGCCCGCCGAATAGCCCGCGTCCGCACATTGGCATCACAAAACCGCTCGAAGGATCGGTACGATAGGTCCCATCAAGCCATTTATTTTGAAAAAGGTGACCAAGTGCTGCTATGGACCCCACAACGCAAGCGTGGCTTGTGCAGCAAGTTCTTGTCACATTATGAGGGCCCGTTTGTTGTTTTAGATCGCCTGAGCGACCTTACTTACGTGGTTGCACGGGTTTTGGCTACAGATAGGCGTTCCAAGAAAACCCAGCTGGCTCATGTTGCACGCCTTAAGCGCTACTACCCCGCCGAAGAACAGTGACTCTCCCAGTGGGCTTCGTCTGCGAAAGGGGGATTGTAACGTGGACAAGAGGAGATAGAAGAGGAAGAGAACGAAGAACCCAGCAGCAGCCACGGCTACATTTCGGTGGCGACATCGTGGCGACCTCTCATCCATCCTAGTCTTCACCTGTGCATAACATCGATCATCCGTAACAATATATATATATATATATATATATATATATATTGAGAGAAATCCTAGACCTCACTAACCTAAGGTCACTGCACTTTACCTTACCTAACACTTCTACATTCTGCACTATGCTTGGATCGGCAGAGAGTATGAAACCTATTTCATTTCTTGTTTCTCCATTAGGGCTTTTCCAGGTACACTTCCTGTTGCTGCGCTTCCTGAATAAGTTATTCATGCTTAAATATATATATAGTGAACGAGAAGAAAGGGAACCGAGGGGCCCGATTTTTATTAATCATATCATAAGAAACCAACAAACAATGACACCAAGGACAAATAACGAAAATAATAAATTAACAGAAATTAAAGTGGATGAAAAAAAAATCACAGCATATCCACGGGGTGAATGATGATGAGTGGGCGAAGCTCCGGAGGGAATCATCGGATCTCCCGCTTAAGGGGACGCTAGCACAAACGCGTTAGAGACGTGCAGTACTCTCTAGTAAGGGGGAGCGGCCACAGCGTCTTACGCAGCCATTTACACATGCCGGAACGTGCACCGCGTTTGCCGACGCCATCACATGACTGCTGAGAGAGTATACCCCCCGTATTCATAAACGCTCCTCGACTTGAACTTGACTTGCCACCGCCTTGGGCAGCGCGTTCGAAACGCGTTGAAGGTAAGGCGGAGAGGCCACAGCGTCTTACACCAGCTTCTTACACGGGCCGTAACGCGCTAGCACAAACGCGTTAGAAACGCGCTAGAAACGCGGCCTTTCGTTAATGTTGGGTATTTATTGCCATCATGGTGCTTGTGTCTATGTGTGCTTCGTGGCGTAGTGGGCTAACGCCGCGCGCTCGGAAGCGAGGGGTCCCTGGTTCGATTCCGCGCTACGGACACAACTTCGGAGTTTTTTTTCTCATTTTTCTCAGACTGGTTACACACTACTACTACGACGAGGGACGAACGGGTGCCGCTTTAAGGAGCTTCGCCCCTAAAACAACTGTCCGCCGGTGGGGAATGAACCCACTTCTTCGCATTACGCGTGTGATGCTCTTGCCATTGAGCTACCGCGGGGCCGTTTTAGCATCCCCTTTCTGGGGTATTTATGTTTTACAACTTGAACTGGCAGCAGTAGCGTGAACAGCACTGGATCATTCGCATGGACTGACAGCAGTATCTTTTTGCTGCAGGTCTCGGTAATCAGTTCATTCTGATCATCCGTCTTTTCCTATCTACTTCCTGGGCCTACCTGCCACGTGTGGTCAAGTTTTCGCCCTTCGGCCGCTACCCCGAGCAAAGCGCTGCCCCCAAGACGAAACGTGCGCACTGTTCCTAGCTGCTGGTTTGCTGAAATGTCTTGACGTCATCAGCGAAAAGACTACAAATACCGGGACCTTGTCGGACACCGACCAAATGGCAGCAGTGGCAGTGAACAGCACTGGATCATTCGCATGGACTGACAGCAGTATCTTTTTGCTGCAGGTTGGTGAAATCTGTTTACTCCTTTTGTAACTTCGTTACTACACTTGAAATTGTGCCACGCCACTGCTGCCATACGATAGCATACCAGTGTTTTCTTGTAACTTACTGTTGGTCATCGTGGCAAAAATAAGTAAAGAATTGGTAAGTGCCCTTGAGGACCTGAAAAGAGAAATCAGGATCGAACTCAAGAATTTGAAAGATTCTCTGGAACGAGATTTTCTAAATGAACTCAGAGAAATAAAAGCCAATCTCAAGTTTACTGATGAGAAATTTGATGATATGGTTACCAGCCTGAAAGCAGTTCTAGAAGAAAATAAGCGCTTGCGCACTGAAAATGACAACCTAAAGTCACGTTGTGATCAGATAGAAAGTCAAATGAAATCGAACGAGTCACGAATCGTGGACTGGCGAACAGTATTCGCGAAACGCCAATATAGAAATAAAAGGCATACCAGTGAATGCTAATGAAAAACTGACGGAAATCGCGGTGAAGCTTGGTGATTGTATTGGGGAACCCATACCACCGTCTGACATTGACGTGTGCCACCGGGTTTCAGTACCAGGAAGCCAAACTGGAAAGAACATTATTGTCCAGTTTGCACTCCGAAGGAAAGGAAATGCAGTGCTGGAGAAAGGAAAACGAAAGCGACTAACGGCTAGTGAACTTGGGTTTTCTGAATCTGTGCCAATTTACGTCAATGAGCACCTGTGTCCTGAAAGGAAGCGCCTCCTTGCACAGGCCATTGCCAAAAAACTTGAAACAAACTGGAAGTTTGTTTGGGTACGTGATGGGCACATTTATGCCCGCAAATCTGAAAACAGTGCCAGACTAAGGATCACTAGCTCGATCGATTTGAGTAACATGAGCTAAAAACATGGATACGCCCGTGAGCTGCCTCGAACTTTCTTCTATCGCAGATCTAGATAGCGTTTACCCTGAGAATAGCATTGCTCTTTTTCATATGAACTGTCGTTCTGTGTGCAACAAGGCTGACGAAATACATGACCTGCTTACTTCCCTTAATTTTTCGTTCCGTGCAATAATGTTCACTGAAACCTGGTACCACGATGATTCAACATATTTTGTACTAGACAATTATACTCACTTTGCTATTAACAGGCAAACTCGAAGAGGTGGTGGTGTATCCCTGCAAATTGTGAATTCGCTTCCTGCAACAATTCTTGAGAATTTCACGTTCTGCACTCCGGACTGTGAAGTGCTAACCGTCCAGAGTGACAAAAATCTATTTTGTGTTGTCTACCGCCCTCCAGACGGAAAACTTCAAATTTTTTTTCATCGTTAGAAGTCCTTTTTGATTATGTATCTATAAATGAGCATGTGCTATACCTTTCCGGTGATATGAATATCGATATGCGAACCGTGTCACCATGAGCAGACAGAATATGCTTCTTTACTTGATTCTTATGCTCTTGTGAAGGTAATTAATGTACCAACGCGCGTAACTTGTTCCACTTCCTCTACTTTAGATTTAATTATCACAAACAACGATAAAGGCACCTATAACTTCCGGAACTTTGATAACTGACATCAGTGATCATTTTCCAGTGTTTGCTTTTATTGCTAATACCAACCCTAAACATGCATCTAAATCACCGGCGTATTATTATCGCTGCATTGATTCAAAAGCCCTCGACACCTTTCGTAATGAAATATGTACAGCCGACTTCTCCCATATACTGTCCCTGTCTGATGCCGATGATGCATACGATGCACTAATGACTGAGTTACAACACATATATCAAAACTGCTTTCCTTTAAAATGCTCAGGCCAACGAAAATCGAGGAAACCGTGGATTACGAACGCCTTATTGAAAAAAATAGAAAAAAGAACGAAACTATATGCGCAATTTGTTAAATCCAAGGATCCCGTGAAATTGTCTCAATATAAGAAATATCGCAATAACTTTAACAAAGAACTACGTCAAGCCAAGTACGAATACTTCAGCTATTCGTTTTCAGATAATTCTAGCACAAACCCTCAGCATCGATGGCATCAACTAGGTAAACTACTTGGACGTCTCTACAACAGTGGTCCAAACTGCATTATGAGCGATGGTGCTGTGCTGACAGGGCGCGATCTCTCGAATGCCTTTAACAATTTCTTTGTGAATATCACAAATACACTCTGCTCTCCCATTCATTCGACCAACACGTCAATTCACCAAGTACCAGGAGTCTCGATGTCGATGTTCATGTCCCCTACAACTGAAAATGAAATAATTTCTGTATTCAGAAATCTTAAAAACAGTAGGACTTTAGATATTAACGGTTTTCAAATAAAACCTCTAAAATATGTAATTGATTTGTTAGCTCCAATCTTAACATACATATCCAACCTTTGTCTCAGTAGTGGAGTATTTCCTAAGCAGATGCAGATTGCGAAAGTTATTGTGATACACAAAGGAGGCGATACCTCTGAATTTTCAAATTATAGGCCAATTTCTATTCTACCGGTACTTTCTAAAGGTATAGAGAAAATAATTCACACGATAATAACTAATTTCTTAGTTAAGCATTCGGTTTTGTCGAATGATCAGTTCGGGTTCAGACCAAAAAGATCCACTGCGTTGGCACTTCTCAAGCAAAAGGAACTCATCATAAATGCATTTGAAGGCAAGCTCCTTGTCCTCGGAATTTATATTGACTTTTCCAAAGCCTTCGATTTAATCAACCATGACTTGCTAGTAAATAAACTAAGCCAGTATGGTATAAGGGGGATTCCTAATTTATTGATACGGTCTTACCTTCAACATCGTAAACGAATTGTGGCACACAATGATGCTCTGTCTGATGGCCAATACATAAAATCGGGCGTGCCGCAAGGCAGCATCTTAGGCCCTTTGCTGTTTTTAGTTTACTTAAATGATATATTTTATACTAAGCTACCGGTGAACCTTACTGCCTACGCTGATGACCTTACGGTGCTCATTACGGGTAGAAGAGAAAATGACTTATCCTCTACAGGTAATCAGTTTTTGCAATACATGTATCAATGGTCGCAGGAAAATTACCTAAAGGTGAACACAAGCAAAACTAAATCCATGGTATTTCGAGCGAAAAACAAAGTTGTAAAAGATATTATGCTTAGGTTTGGGGACAACTATATTGAAATCGTGCGTAGTATCAAATGTCTGGGAGTAACCTTCTCCGAATCGCTTAATTGGGATGCCCAAATTAATACACATACGATCAAAAATGAACAAAGTGAATGGGGTGCTAAGTCGTCAACGGTATGTACTATCAACAAGAATTAAACTGTTAATCTACAACGCATTCTCAGTTCCAATACTTAGCTATTGCCACACTGTCTGGGGCAGAAGTACGAAGCAAAATTTATCCAAGATTATTGTTACTCAGAAACGTGCGATAAGGTTGGTTGCTAACATACCATGGTATGCCCACGCAGAAAACTATTATTCCGAGTTTAACATAATTCAAGTGCCTAATCGTTATGCCTTCAGGTTAATTCTTATGTACAAGAATGCTATTAGAACAAACAGCGCAGATGTGTTGACGCTATTCAACTTTCAAAGCCATGTGCCCATGTACAATGTACGCCGTTGCACGGCTTGGTCTACACCGTTCTGTCGGACTGTGTACCGATTTCAATCAAGCGCCTATAAACTTCCCTGTTACCTCAACACACTTGAACGAAATAACATCTCATTGGAAGAATTATCCAAAAATAAGTTAATTGGTGTTTTGCCGCTCCTGCACTAATGGATGGTGTTTCATTCTGTGTTTCTTTTTTTGCATGTTGCGTTATTGTTTGTTAAATCACACAATGTTAACGCACTAAGGCTGTTCTCAATATCGTACGTATATTTTCTTACTAATCCCTACTGTAAGTATTTTTGCCCTTGTACGTTTGAAAATTCAGAATGTATTCCAATGTTTTCAGTATTCCTCTGCGTTTGTCATACCTAAGCTGTTTCCTCGCCATAATGTCATGTGGGGCGTAATGGGGTTCTCTCAAGCCGCTGCATGCGGCTTTTACCCTTACGTCCGCTCTCATTCTGTATTCTGTGGAAAGAGAGAAATAAAGATTATTATTATTGTAACTCACCCTGGGAGTGTTATCCAATGCCACCACTCACAGACCTAGGGGCGGATGTGGGACATCCTTTCTGCCGCAGGCATCACGAGCACGTGATGCCTGCGGCAGAAAGGATGTCCCACATCCGCAGCACGTGACGCCTGCGGCAGAAAGGATGTCCTTTTAAAGACGTGGAAGACTGGCTCGATTACTTCGATCGTGTGGCCGAGGTTAATGATTGGGATGAACGAAAGAAGCTAAGGAACGTGTACTTCGCTCTAGAGGAGTCTGCCCTAGCATGGTTCGCTAACCACGAATTAGCCATCACCACCTGGCAAGAATTTCAACGGCAGATACGCGATACGTATAGCAGTCCCGCAAGAAAAGAGTGAGCAAAGCAAGCCCTTCAGAATAGGGTTCAAAAGCCTAATGAAAGCATGACCATGTTCGTAGAGGACAAGTCGCGGGTTTTCAAGCGTGCTGACCCTGGCATGACAGAAGCGAAGAAGGTCGGCCTGATGATGCGAGCAGTGAAAGAACACCTGTTTGCCGGACTAATGCGAAGGCCTCCAGCTACAGTAGCTGTGTTCGTCAGTGAGGCGACAACAATGGGTGAACCCTTCAGCAACGCCCCTCGGTCTACGATCGCCAAATCACCCTGGGATCAGCATATTCTCTCTCATTGCCCTGTGACACCGATGCGCTTCGAGAGCTTGTCAGTAGTGTCGTGCGGGAGGAGCTCGATTGATTACAGGGAGTGCGATTTCAGCCGACCGTAACGTCCCTCACAGATATAGTCCGCGAAGGAGTCCGCCAGGCGGCACAGCCATTCGTGCAAACCCGACCTGAAGCCGCCCCTGTACTGACTTATGCGCAAGCAGTGAGGCTACCTGCGCAGCCCGTGAACCACCGTAACCTGCCTTCTTCTGAAGAACCGCTGCGCCATTTCCAGGGTCAAGCTTCGCATACAACTATGTACGAGTGCACGAGCCCCCGAATTAATACGCGAAAGTCAGACGTGTGGCGCAGACCTGACTATCAGCCACACTGCTTCCACTGTGGCGAAGCGGGCCACTTGTACCATGCCTGCTACTACCGACGAATAGGACTCCAGGGATATCACCCCGGCACTCGTCGCCCACGTGAGGGAGAGCGCCCGAGAGAAATCCAGTAATATCTGGCCAGTCAAGATTCGTCGCCGTACGCGCAGTTCCCACCATTTGAACAGTCCCTGCCAACGAGCCGATCTCCGTCTCCACGAAGGCGCCAGTCACGATCACCACCTCCTCGACGATCGGCGTCACCTAGCCGCTACAATACGTTCTCCGCTTCTGTGGGCAACCGGCCCACTAGCCCAAGTCGGGGAAACTAAGAACAGTGACCTGGGGGGGTGGGGCCGCTGTCCAACGCACTTCGAAAGATCCTTCGCTGCGACACCCCGACGACGACGTCACCGACGACGATAACGATGACGCCAACGACGACTGCGTACCTTCGGCACCTTTCTTCGAAAACCGTAAACCTGTTTCAGCCGACATACTCGTTTCTGTAGATAACCACCCGGTCACCGCTGCTCTTGTCGACACGGGTGCCGATTATTCTGTTCTGAGCGGACAACTGGCTACTGCACTTCGCAAGGTGACGACACCGTGGCCCGGACCTAAGCTCCGTACAGCCGTCGGTCATGTTCTCACACCGATCGGCAAATGCACTGCGAGAATACGCATTCGTGAGGCCACGTTTGTCAGTTCATTTATTATACTGGCAGAGGGCTCTAGGCAGGTCATTCTCGGCATGGACTTTCTTCGGGAGTACGGGGCAATCATAAACCTTCGCGAGTTGCTTTCACTTTTTCCAGCGAACATGCAACTCATTCGGACGACTATCACCCACAGTCCATGGTGTTACACGTTTCGGGTGACTGCGCTACTTTGCCACCACGGAGTACTACGTTGATCACTGTGGAAACAGACGACGATCCTCCCCATCTCGGAATCGCTGAAGGCAATCTGTCAGTCTTGTTGGCTCGACAGGTTTGCGTAGCTCGCGGCATCTTGCAGCTGTTGTCACGGACTGCTCAGATTTTAGTGACTAATTTCAGTCGTGAATACCAGCACTTCGCCCCACGAACTGCCATCGCCTATATGGAGCCAGTCAGTGACAATCCTGCTTGTTTAACTGTAGGACAGAATGGTGCAGTGCTAGCTGTGACGTACCAGCCAACAGCAAGATTGATGTGAATTCAAAATTATCAGGTGGACAAGAAGCTAGCATTCGGAGCCTTTTGCAGGCTTTTGCGGACTGTTTCGCTTCAACATCGAAGGCCAACCAAACGCCTATTGCGACACACCGAATTATTAGAAATCCCGATGAAAGACCCGTGCGCCAACGTGCCTACGGTGTCTCTCGTAAAGAGCAAGACGCCATTGGCAATCAAATCCAACAAATGCTTACCGATGACATCATACAGCCCTCCACCAGTCCATGGGCGTCACCTGTAGTTCTGGTGAAAAAGAAAGACGGTACAATGGCGTTTTTGCGTTGACTATCGCAAGCTTAACAACGTTACGAAGAAAGACGTTTATCCCCTTCCCCGCATCGACGATGCTTTGGACCGCCTTCGACATGCCCGATACTTCTCATCGATGGACCTACGCAGCGGTTACTGGAAAATAGAGGTTGCTGACCGTGACCGTGAGAAAACCGCCTTTATTACGCCTGATGGACTCAACGAATGCAAGGTCCTTCCTTTCGGATTGTGCTCTGCGCCCGCTACCTTTCAGCTCATGATGGACACGGTACTATCAGGTCTCAAGTGGCAGTCATGCCTTGTCTATTTAGATGATATCGTTGTGTTTTCACACACTTTTGAGCAGCACCTACAGCGCTTACAAGCAGTTCTTGACGCAATTCGTGCTGCTGGCCTGTCCTTAAATCCTGCAAAATACCATTTAGGGTATGACGAACTCAAATTTTTAGGCCATGTTGTCAGCTACGCAGGCATTCTACCAGACCCCGACAAAACCATTGCTGTTGCTTCGTTTGCTACACCTGCGAACAAACACGAACTCCGCCGTTTTGTAGGGCTTTGCGCATATTATAGACGCTTCGTGGCTAACTTTTCAAGATAGCCGAACCTTTGCAACGGTTAACAAATGATAATGATCCGTTTTGTGTGGGAGCAGGACCAACAAGAGGCCTTCTGTGAACTCCAGAAACGTCTGCAACCACCTCCAGTTCTAGGACACTTTGACGAAGACAGTGACACCGAATTGCACACGGATGCCAGCAACGTTGGCCTTGGTGCCGTCCTCGTACAGTGGCAAGATGTAGCCGAGCGCGTCTTTGCGTACGCAAGCTGCACTTTGTCTCCAGATGAAAGGAACTATTACACTACGGAGAAGGAATGCTTGGCTGTTGTGTGGGCAATTGCTAAGTTCCGCACATATTTGCACGGCCGATCGTTTCGAGTTGTGACAGATCACCATTCATTGTGCTGGCTCGCCAATCTAAGGATCCCTCTGGCCATCTTGCACGCTGGAGTCTTCGCTTGCAAGAATACGACATGCCGATCGTGTTCAAGTCCGGGCGTAAACAAACCGACGCCGACTGCGTGTCGCGTGCTCCACTTCAACCGACGCCATTCGATGTTCATGAAGAGGACCCATTTATTTCGATTGTCACAGTGTCAGACATCAGCAAGCAACAGCGCGATGATTCAGAACTCCGGCCTCTCATCGACTACCTTGAGAACCGTCTACCAGGGCCGCCTCGTATGTTCGTCCGAACGTTATCTATTTATTTTCTCCACGATGGCGTACTCTACAAATTCTGTTTTCACTCGACCGCAACCGCCTGCCTCCTTGTAGTGCCGTCCGCACTACGTGACGACATCCTGCAGGCCTCTCATGACGAGCCATCTTCGGGCCACTTGGGATTCGCACGGACGTTCTCCCGCATACGCCAAAAGTACTTCTGGCCTAACCTTCGCCGTGACGTCAAGCAATATGTGAAGGCATGCCGCGACTGCGAGAGACGTCCGTGTGTCCGTGTGACGGTCGACCCGTGTGTCCCGCCGGACTTCTCCATCCCGTTGATCCTCCATGGATCTCTTTGCAGCAAGTTGGCATAGATTTGCTTGGACCGTTCCCCACGTCGAGGGCTGGTAACCGCTAAATTGCTGTTGCCACAGACTACCTTACACGTTACATTGAAACCCGAGCTCTCCCACGAGTCACTGAAAATGATATTGCGACCTTCTTTGGACATGGCATCGTACTCCGCCACGGTGCTCCGACAGTGGTTATAACCGACCGGGCCACAGCATTTACAGCGCAGCTCACAGAAATCATGCATCTCAGTGGTACAGTTCACCGCAAAGCCGCTGCTTACCATCCCCAGACGAATGGACTCACAGAAAGGCTAAACAAAACAATCGCTGATATGATTTCCATGTATGTTGACGTCGACCACAAAAACTGGGACGACGTTCTCCCATAATGCCACCTGTAGGTAATGGTTCGAGGGCAAGAGTGGGTCGAGCCCAAGAGAACAATGAAGACCGCGCGCTCCTTCCCTGCTCGAGCCAGCCCCGACGGTCGCGTTTTCCAAGCACCTGCTGCCCTACGGTTTATTGAACCTTCAATACCACTTCTCGAGGCTCGTGACAAGCTGGTGGAGGTGCTGGGTAAGCGTCCTTCACGGATGTTGCAGACCCCTCCAAGGATCTGCGCTACGAATCCAGTGCCTGTCGACACTCCCGTGCATCGGGCCAGCCGCAGGATCAGGGGACTGTCCCCAGAAGTCGTCGACGCTACAGTTCCCACCACATCAACCGGTATGACCAACGCTTCCCTTCAAACCGCCCCAACCGGTACGGGAAGCACGATGTCGAACCGGTACACACTTGAGAGCCCACAGATCCCGAAGACGTTTCATGGCACAGTGTTTGAAGACGTCGAAGACTGGATGGTCGACTTCGAGCGCGTGGCCTCCGTGAACGAATGGAACGACACGGAAAAACTCAGACACGTTTACTTCTGCCTGGAGGATGGCGCGCGTACGTGGTTTCAGAACCGCGAGGAGCAACTGACGTCGTGGCGCCAGTTTTGTCGTCAGCTTTTGGAGACCTACACCAGTGCTGATCGCCACGAACAAGCGGAACGAGCGATTCAGCCCCGCGTCCACTTGCCAAACGAAACTGTGACCACGTGCGTCAAAGACATGACGTGCCTCTTCCGACGAGCGGATCCAAGAATGACGGAGGAGAAGTTACGTCATCTGATACGCGGGGTCAAGGAACAACTCTTCGCTGGCTTCGTATGGAGCCCCCGAAGACGGTCGCGGAGTTCTTGTCCGAGGCCGTGACCATGTAAAAGATGCTTCTGCATCGCTCGAACCTATATGAGCGCCAAGCGAACAGTATGTCTGCTGCGGACATTTTCACGGCCATAGGAAGCAACGGTGATTGGCTGCGAGAACTCATCCGCTCTGTAGTGCGTGAAGAGTTGCAAAAGGCCACCGTAATACCGCACCGTACGGTAAGCTCCATAGCGAGGACGAACTGCAGCAGGCGCTCTGCGACACCTTGCCTCCTGCTAACGCTGCGGCAGTACCACCTGAATAGCCGAGTGCGACCTACGCGGAAGCCCTGAAGCGCCCTGCTTCCTCTCTGCCGCTGTTCGTTCGTGCTTCTCCTACGGTGTCAGTTCAGTCGGCGCAGCCGATATCGTACTACGACGCTGGGCATACACCGTCGCCCGTTGTTCATGCCGCTCCATTTGCCCATCGTTCGGAGCAAGCGGTTGACCACGTCCACGACAGACGCCCGCCCCCTCGGAAGTCGGATGTCTGGCGCACACCCGATCATCGGCCTCTGTCTTTCCACTGCGGGGAAGCTGATCACTTGTACCGCCAGTGCCCATACCGGCGCCTTGGGATTCGCGGCTTTTCCGCATACTCGCCGCCACCCCGATACGGCCAGTGACCCCGGGAAATTCAGGACAACCTCTCTCAGCAGCGCTTGCCACCGCCTGCCAGGCGAAAGTCGCGATCGCCTTGTCCAAGACGATTTTCCCCTCCGCCCCAGCGGTATTCTCCCGAGCGGTCGACCAGTCCCCGCCGGGAAAAGTAACTGAGGCGATCTTTGGGGGCGAGGTCACTGACGGTCGAAGCGCTGAAGACCTCCTACGGACGCAGTTACGGAAAGATACCGATCCGACATCAGCTGCAACTGAACGGGACGACCGGCTTTCGCTCGATATACCAGTGAGTGTTGACGGTTACGCCGTTAGTGCTTTAGTGGACACCGGCGCAGACTACACGATACTAAGCGGGAAAATAGCAACGCAGTTGAAGGAAGTGATCACGCCCTGGAATAACTCGCAGATTCGGACGGCTGGCGGCCACGTCGTTACTCCACTGGGCGCCTGCACGACTAGAGTTCAGATTCAAGGATCTACATTCGTAGCGAGCTACCTTGTCGTACGCGAATGCTCCCGCGACGTTATTCTTGGGGTTGACTTCCTGCAGGAGTACGGCGCGATTATCGATCTGCAAGAGCGTCGTATCACTTTCTCTGCCGAACGAGCAATTGATGTGCAAGACGGCCAACGGCGCGACGACGTACTTCGTGTTTCTGCAGACAGTGTAACGCTTCTTCCACGAGCCAGTTTCCTCGTCGACGTCACATGCGGTGGCTTACGCGATGGCGAAGCGGTGACCGAAAGTAACTTGGAACACCTACTGAAGCAAGGTGTTTGTGTGGCTCGAAGTGTTATACATATTCGTGCTGGTCATTCGCAATTGCTCGTTACCAACTTTAGCTACGAGCACCGACACCTGTTCCGCAGCCCTTCGTTAGCGTTTGCAGACGCAGTAGCAAACGTTAACAACTGTTTCACATCAGAAGAAGTGGAGACAGCAGACACGTCTCTGGGCCATCTCGACATCAATCCTGAACTGTCCACCGATAGCCAAACAGCACTCCGCAAGTTCTTGCTTGAATTGAGGACCTGCTTCGCACATTCTTCCAAGGTACGCCAAACTTCCATCACTAAACACAGGATCATCGGGTACGAAGACGCACGCCCGATACACCAGCTGCCTTACTGCGTGTCGGCAAAAGAACGCGAAGCCATACGTACGCAAGTCCAGGAGATGCTTGACGATGGTGTCATAGAACCTTCCAACAGCTCGTGGTCGTCTCCGGTCGTTCTTGTCAAAAAGAAAGACGGAACGCTACGCTTCTGTGTCGACTACCGCAAGTTCAACAACGTGACTAAAAAAGACGTGTACCCGCTGCCGCGTATCGACGACTCGTTAGACTACGGCGTGCCCAACTATTTTTCTTCTCTCGATTTAAAAAGTGGGTACTGGCAAATTGAGGTAGACGAACGCGACCGCGAGAAACGGTCTTTATGAATTTCGAGTGCTTCCTTTTGGTTTGTGTTCAGCCCCGGCTACTTTCCAGCGAATGATGGACACTGTCCTTACTGGACTGAAGTGGCAGGCCTGTCTTGTGTGCCTGGATGATGTGGTCATGATATCTGAAGCGTTCGAGCAGCATCTTCACCGCCTACGGAGTGTGCTAGAAGCCGTCCGACCGGCAGACCTCACACTTAAGCCCGAAAAGTGCCACTTTGGTTACGAAGAGCTCAAGTTCCTCGGGCATGTATGTAGTAAGCGCCAAAGGGGTCCGACCAAGGCCACCTAGAAAAAAAAAAGTTCAGGCCCACTCACTCTTCCGGCCGTGGGCTGTGACGTCAGTCTGTCTTGACCATCGTGCTTGACTGCACAGACGTGCCTACGCCTGCTCTCGCCGTTGAAACAGCTGCATTACTAAGCGTCACGAACCCTTTCAAGTTCTGGTGGTGCTGTTCTTGGCGAGTGAAGAAGACCGTGTGTGTGTGTGTGTGTGTGTGTGTGTGTGTGTGTGTGTGTGTGTGTGTGTGTGTGTGTGTGTGTGTGTGTGTGTGTGTGTGTGTGTGCGTGTGCGTGTGTGTGCGTGTGCGTGTGCGTGTGCGTGTGCGTGTGTGTGTGTGTGTGCGTGTCCATGGAGGTTTGATGCCCTTTGTGCACGGGATATTCACGTAGTGTACGGCTGCAAACTCGCACGATGGGGCGATGCTGCGCGCCCAGCTGTCGCGGCAGCTATGACAGCGGACTGAAGGTTCGCGTGTTCTCCTTTCCAAAGGACGTCCGAAGGGCGAAATGGGAGCGTGCCTTTCCTCGAGACGACATCGACATCCGTTCTCTCCGTGATGCGAAGGTATGTGCACATCCATGCTACATTCTTCTGAGTCATTCCTAAGCGCACCATCTCATACATGTCGCGTTCCTGCCCCAAAATAGTGATCTTGTGTGCACTTCTGAGTTAGCGTAAGCCTTGGCATTAGAAAATTTTTAGCTGAGCGTTGCTGACGCTCACCAGCGCTATGATGTAGCGTCCCGAGACAGTGATGGGAACTGCATGGATTTCGCGTTTTGGACGAACGGGAAGGTGTGCTGGTGTGTGTAGTCGTGCATCTGTTTTGTACATAGTGTTTCTTACCGCTGGTCCGACCACTTGTTCGCGGTACTATGCACCATTCTCGCCGGAACGTTCGCCTAATTTGTTTTCTTGAAATAAGTAAATAATAAGACAGCCGAATTTAGATGCAAGTAGACACCTCAATGCCTTCCTTGTTTCATGCCGTAGTAGATAAGGGGCGTGCGGAGCAAAAAGCCTGTGATAAAGCACTTTCTTAAATGGTTTTCAGGTGTGTGAGCTCCATTTCAAGCCGCAGTACCTTAGAAAGAAAACAACATACACCGATCCAAGAACCGGCAGGACAATAGAAGCTCCCATGGTGGCTACTCGGCTTACTCCGGACGTAGTCCCGACAATATTTCCTTGTGCCCCAACTTATTTGAGCAACTACGCACCAGTGCGAGAGGGGCCAGACCAAAAGAGAAAACGCCGAGAAGCATCCCACCTAGAAGAAGCCATTCGACAGTCGAAAGAGCACAAAAGCGCAGGCACAACAGAGAAAAGTGCAAAAATTAAGGAAATGAGTATTAACAGGTTCTGCGCATCTTCTGGAACAGTGTGTGTGTGTGTGTGTGTGTAAATAGCAACAGCTGCGAGTGCGCGCGCTTATCCTCGCCCCTAGCAACCGCAGCAGATGGTGCGGGCGGAGTAGCGGAGAGTGAGTGGAGAGGCAGAGCGCGCTCTGGCGTGTAAGGGCGCTCGCATCGCGGGAACTCGGCGGAGCTCCCGCATGTGTGGAGAGAGCGTAGAAGAGGGTAGGTGCAGTGCTTCGCCGCTCCTTCTCTCGCCGTTCGCTCTCTCTCCTCCCTGCGCCCCACTCTCCCGTTCGCTCGCTCGCACGTATATATAAATGGAGTGAAGCGCGCGCCTCACTCTCGACCGTTCGCTGGCTGGGCGCCTCTCAAGGCGATGGCAGAAGTCGGTGAAGTCGAATGTCTGACGGCAACGGTACCCCTAGCAAGAAGTGTAATACAATCCAACCCGAGCATTACACCTCTCGCTGGAGGTGATGTCACTGCGTCACCTCCAGCGTAAGGCCAGTATACTCGCTCGACATATCCGTGCATTGTCATGATAGGGCTTCAGGCCGGATTAAGATTGTTCATCTGTTTTCACAAACGGCGAAAGAGTGCCAACAGAAATCAGTGAGGCATGCCGCATAAATGAGACGTGTGACCCAGCCCCATTATCAATGCATGAAAAAGCACCCTTTCTTAATGACACGCGAACAAAATTAGTCTGTGCCTATCCACCTTTTCTAATGCAAATACTGTTTATCGTGATTTTATGCCTTTGTATTACAACTTCTGCCTTCCCTCTGATAGGACTTGCGCAAGATATAAGCACACATCCAGATTTATTGTTATTTTGAATCCTTCCATAAAAATAAAAGTCCCTCTTTAGCAGAATTCATGTTGTGTGTTTTCCCTTCCCTCTCTGTAAATTCTGTCATCAAAAGTTACGTGAACTGACCGGCAAACTCATAAGGATACTACAAATTGCACCTAGCCAACACAGCTGGTTCTCAGAAAATGCACAAATATGGTGATAGGTATCTGTTGGCATACTGTAGCAATAGTAGGGGCAAGCTAGCTTACACATTGTTGCAATACTTCAGTTATCACATGGCTACAATGCTTAAGACACCACAGCAGTAAGTGTAAGTGCACAACAAACACAGGCAGGCACATCAATCATAAATTTGACTTCAGCAGCCATAACATACGCTGTTTCATGTAGCTAAAATACTAGCTAATATGTAGAAAGTATATGCACAAGTATACTTAGCATAGATACTTCCCTACCCAACTTAACACTATAAGAGTTGCAGTGCATATGGTGCTTGTTCTAGACACCGGTATTTTTGTTAAAAATACTTTTACAATTACATATAGCACTTTGCATTCATCCACCCAGTAATAGAAGTCTTACCGATAGCATTATAATTTGGACTTGCTGGTTAACATTTTCTACCTGAACAGCGCCAAGTAGAATGAATAATTTTAAACGACTGCCCACTGTGCTGATGAAACACAGGATGAAACAGAACACATGGAAAGGGACCCAAAGTATTAGAAATAATTCTTGAGAGCTGTAGAATTAAGCCTTGGTTGGTTGATTATCACTATTAAAATTACACTAGTGTAAATCAGAATGTTCTGTGTGGTCATGTTAAAATCAAATGCATTTGAAGAGCAACATTGCAATAACCAGCACATGCCATAAGAGCAAGCAGACATTTAAGCACTATGTGCGAAGTAGTGTGCTTCTTTAATGAGACAGTATCAATACACTGAACTATCTACCAGCTAACTCTGGGGTCTATGCTGTATTGACTTAAAGTGAAAAACAATGTAACTGGACAGACTCGCAACGGCTACAATGCCTACTTGCATGCATCGGAATAGCTTGCCATGAATATAAAATAAAATAGAAAGCTTACTAGAAAACACCTCACTGGTGTAGTAGCTGCAGCACAGTGAATACTGGCCTTCATGTATCATTTCAAGAAGTCCCAAGCTCGTCAAATGTCCATTTGCCAGTGGCTATTTATTCTGGGAACAAGACAAATAATTGTAAATGTTAAACAATGCTAAGCATGCCGTGCGCTTAGACCTGTGACAAATTTGGCCCACTACACTTTGAATTCTTACATACGCAGATACTGCACGAGCGTGTAGCATGAACAGATGAAAATCGGAAATAGAAGCTACAGCATGAAAAAAAAAACAGTTTCAGAACAATGAAACCAAAATAAAAAGTAATGAATATACCGTGTACTTAGCAAAAATGAAATGTTAATCGCCGCCAAGTGATTGTTGAAAGAAAAAATACTCATCACAACATGTTGGGTCTAGTTTTCTTATAGAACATGATAACGTGCGCAAAACAGCTATGAAGACAAATATGCAGCAAGTTGCATTAATATTTAGTCAATTTAGTAAGCTGTGTTGAGTAATACATCGACTAACTTATCGACGAATGATACCGAGATCCTACTATTTGGAACACGTACACTTCATACATACCTGACTCGACCATCCAGATTACACGTTGCACCACGGCGGCCATAGCCAAGGAGTCCCCTCCGTTATGTGGTCACAGCCTCGCCACTACAAAATAAGTTATGTGTTAACTTATAGCAGTAGCCCATTAAAGCTGTCACATTGTGAACACATGCGAGGAGCACCTAAAAGTAGTCACGAAAACAATGTTTGCACTAGTGCAGGGTGGCAACAGTGCACATGATAATAGGGACCCTTCATCTCAGTAAAATTTTCAACACACGCAGGAGCAGCACATCACAAACAAATGTTTCTTTACATAACAATTCATTTCTTTTTTCTTTCATAAGCAACTTTCCCATCATGTTTAGTTGCGTATAAGTTATGTCAACACGCCTTGTCTTAAAAAGTAAGCTGTACTAGTAGCACGCTGTGATTTTTTTCTCATAAACTGCTCGTAAACCGAAAACCTCATAAGCAGAGATTATTTACGACGTCGAAGCATTTAGAAGCGAGGAAAAGGGATTGCAGTAAGAATCGGTTAAGAAGCACATGGGTCACTATTATGCAACTTCAGCAGAAAAGGGGGAGCTCACGCACAGGCGCACAATATCACGATTATTTCCGAACGTAATATTTCTCACCAGAAGAAGACGCTTATCAAGATTTTCAATTTTGCATTGAGGCAACAAACTTGCATGACTAAATTCTGCCAACCGGCACTCAGCAAGCATCAGCACAGGTATTACTGTTGTCGTGGGAGTACCATTTCCTACGTTCACGCACTCTGTGCACACACGAGGAGCACGCACAATGCGAGTGTTGTTAGCAAGCACGATTACTTACCTTTCGAATGGTATGACCCGGTTGAAAAGCGCTCTCCTATTTGCCGGTGCTGCGTCGACGATGTTACCCCCAGCCAGCGCCTCCTCTATTTTTCAAAAATAAAGGAGGCGCTGTCCCAGCTTACATGCGTATAGATGTTGCGAGACAAAAAGAACCATTGAACAATCTATATCGTACATTATAGTTTAGCATAGAAAGACATTCTATAATGTATTTTCGAGGTTCTTAAACGTGCATCCACTGCACTATACGAGCGTTTTTACTTTCCGCCTAAATGTGGCCGTCACGTCCTCAGTGCGCGCCTGAAGGCGAGAAGCGAAATATCACTGAAGTGGAACGTTTCAGAAGACGTCCCCAGTTGTTAGCCGTATTTCCGCGTATTATGTGGAATACAGAATTGCGCGGCATCATTTCGCCGTTACTTCGCCTACAAGAAGCACGTGTATCGCTTTCACACAAAGGCCGTTGGCATTAGCGCCGATGAGCGTACACCTGACTTCAGCTGTGGGGAAGCAACTGGTGAAAATGCATGCCTCAACTTCAAACTGATGCCTCAACTTCATCAGATACAAACAGTGATGACACTGCTTCGAACTTTGACTTCATTGCGACAATCAGGGAAGCAGATAGCGATGTTCTACGTCAGAATCATGGAAAAGTTGAAGCTACCGTTGAGTGCCACAGATGAAATTTTCACCGTTGTGAAAGCCCTCATTTATGATGTCATAAATGACATAAATGTTCAAAAAAACTGCAAAGCTCCTAGAGGGAAAAATGTGGCACCATGCACAATAGAAAACTAGGCATGCCAGCTGAATGCTGCGGATATTGTTGTCAATATATTTTCCGACTTGACAAGTACTCACATGAGAAAAAAAATACATTTCGGAGCACTTAATTTACACTGAAGCTACTCAGATGCCACTGCAGACTGGCAGTTGCAAAGACTTCACATGTTATATTTCTATCTCTAAACTGTTAACAAGTTTTCTGAAATGCGAAGACTTGCTAGAATGCATTTCACAGTCCGTGTCAAAATCGCAAAATGTGCTCTATGACTTTGTTGATGGCAATGCATTCGGTCAGTACCGTCAGCTTGCACAGGATGCCAGTCATGGCACTATATTTCTGCTTTTGTGCACTGATGAGCTAGAGCTTGTAAACCCGCTTGATGGTGCTGCTGGACGGCACAAAATTTGACCAGTTAACTTTTCTATTTTGAATCTACATCTTGGGCATCGGTCAAAACTCAGTGCCATTCACTTGCTTCTAGTTGTGGAGTACCGTGTCATGCTACGACATGGCCTGGCTAAGTGCTACTGCCACTCGTGCAGGACCTAAATTTAATACAAAAAAATGGAGGGGGCACTGGCAGTCTGCACTTTAATGTTGTGACTGTGGCATTCTCGGGAGATAACCTCTCTATGCACCGATTGGCAGGTCTCCAGTGCTGCTTTAGCAGTGGCACAGTCTGCCATTACTACTTAGCTCAACACAGACAATTGCGGATGCGGCATAATTTGGATGACTGTATCGAGAGGACAAGTGCAGCCCACAAGAGCCACCTTAAAGCATTCACACTTGATCCAGCTATAAATGGGCCCTTGTATGGTATTACAAATGTATCGCCATTGCAAAGCCTTGAAGAGTTTGATGTCACTGAACAATTACCTCCTGATGCCATGCATGACATACTTGAAGGGGGTATTGACTGTGTTCTTCGCCATGTTTTGGAAGGTTTAGTTGCTGACGGAGTGATCCGCAAGCAGGACCTTGGAAAAACATTGTCCTTCAAGTATGGCTTTCATGACAAAAAGGCCATACCTCCTGCCATTAAGGACGCATTTCGTAGTGGCAAAGCCAGCCTTAGGGGATCAGCAAGCCAGAAATGGTGCCTCTTTCGGCTGCTTCCCCAAATATATGCAGCAGTAGCGCACCCAGGATCTGTGCCAGGGGGGGGGGGGGGTTGACAGCTTGCCAATACCATCTAAACAGCAGTAATTTCAATTTCTTCACAGTAAATTGTCAAAAAATGCGCTTTTTGCGAGTGTGCAGACGATTGCGCGTCTTACATCTTAGTTACAGTACTCAAATGCGCAAGGAAAGAAAAGGGGTTAAACAAAAGAGGGGGTTAGGTCGACCTCAAGGGGGGGGGGGGGGGGTTACAACCCCCGAAACCCCTCCCGTCGGTGCGCCACTGATATGCAGAGTACATTCCTGAAGGCAACCCTCATTGGATGGTGTAATTTGCATTCAGGCATCCCAAAGCCACTGAGAAACCAGCACTCTGCGAAGTTCACTTTCATGCAGGCACAAAAAGGCACTTAAAAGCGGATCCTAACGGCATATACTTCTGTTGGCATTTATATGTAACAGGCATCTTCCCTTCAGGATGCTCAATGGCTGGCTTTCGCATCGTTTCTGCACATTGAAAAAATGGCTATTTCGCCCCTGTTTTGCTTATTTGTCAAGATATAACTTCTGAATAATGCTTTGATGCACACATGCCGAAACCCATCTTTTCTTATGGCTGCTGGTGACATTGAACCCGGGTTGACGCGGTGGAACGCATAGATATGCATATGGTGCGCTGTTGAAGGCTGTGGTTTCTCATGGCCCCTTTAGGTGCCGCATGCTTTCTATTTATGCGCCATATTGTCTGCATCTTCGAGTGTTACAGATGGATAATGGTCACCACTGTCGATTTTATTTATAAGGCAAGTTACAATAAAGAATTTCTATGTATTGATTAGCAGACATCAACTGTGCCACTGTACATATTACTAGTTGGCTGTGCATAAAATGTTGTAGAAGTGTACTTTTTTGTTTTTTTTTTTTGCTTCTGGAAGAACCATAATCTATTTGATCAGACTATTGTGATGCCTTATTGAAACTGTGGCAGACACCTGCTTATTTCTTCCACATTTTCTTGCTCAGGTAGTGTGCTTTTGTTCATCATAGTATATTTGTTTTTACTCTTGCTATATGTTAATTACATTACTTTCGCTTTCAATCATTGTGATTCTTTAAAAATCATTGGATGGCAGTTCTTTTGAATTGTGCAGATTTATTATGTTATTAGCTAGTAAAATGAGACAGACTCTAAATGGCAATTTGGGCTCGTTGATAATTTATTACAAGCAGTAGATGTATAGCACAACTACGTATAGGCTTTTAAGGACTGGCAGGGACAAAGTAAGGCTGATAATTATGTGGACTGGTGGGAAAGAGGGATTTCATGAAGGAGTAGTTAAAAACTAATTCAGGACAACAATGATTCGAAAGCATTTTTGATGCATAACACCTAATGCTCGTGACATCTGAACATGCGACATCTCACCTGTAAAGCTTGCCAGTTTGGCTGACAACACATTAAGTTTGCTTTTGTTTGAAAGCAATTTTAAATTAAGATAGTGAAGGAACAAGAGTAAATAAATGCACACTTTATTACAGCATGACAAGACTATCACACACCTTTGTAAGCAATCTCGGTAATTATTAAGCAATCAAGATTGGTGGCATTCAACAACATTGATGGAAATTCATAAAACATGTAATTATTGCAAGACATCACAACAAAGCAGCAAACACAACAAAATCGGCAATTGTGTCATTTATGGTTGGCTCTAGCGTCTGTATTTCTTTTCAGAAGCCATGCAGGTTATAGAAGCAATTAAGTCGCGTCTTTTGATGTGCTGAACTTCCACTTCGATGATGTACATATAAAGGTCCAGTGCTTGTTCCAGTTAGCCATGTATTCTAAAAGGAATAAAAAGTTCCATTGTGAAAATGTCATTCTCAAATGCAGTAACACATGAGACTGAAAAAAGTAGACAGTTTTTTTAAAAAACGAATATGATGTAGCATGGTGCATGAAAAACAAATCAGATCACTTGGCCTTGTTTGTTTTGAACCACGTAAACAACATATTTAAAATAGCTGTAGAATAATATGTTACGATTTGCATAAAAACTTGACAAGAGACTACAATTGCTTTCAAATTCCAACCCCACCGCTATCGGCCACAGGAACCGGAGTTGAAGCCGCGACCACAAGGAAATAAAGCACCATAGCCACTGCGGCCATAAATTTCAGTGGCGATCGATTTCGGGATACTATGTCACTTTCTGCACCGCTTTCATTACACGTATGCGTTTCCACATATTTGTTTTTGTTAACGCAACTTAATAGGCACTTTCGCACTAATAATAATCGCACGACAGCCGCATTTATCGCGAGAATAAAGCAAAGAAATATCCTTAAGCATTATCCCCTACATGAGCAAGAACATCTAGATTACCAATACATTTTAAGGTCTTGCTTGCATCTCGGTGCAGCAAATACTGTCTAAGAGGAGTGCGTCTAAAACGTATAGCCTATTGCTGAGAGCAATTCGTATGCGCATACCAATGATCGAGAATAAAATAACTTGCCTGTTTTGCGATCAACATTCCTCCACCGACGTTCATGATATCGCATGCGCATCGTTGCGCGATGAAGTATCCGTAGCACATTGAAGGCACTCAAACACAGTCAGTTGGTGAAGTGATCGCCTATGGTTCTCGTAGAGATGGAACCGATCGGTCGCAGCCGATGAAATCGCAATGCGCTACACGGGATCACGGCGCAACTCATTTTCAGGTCCCGGGGTGCTCGCGCTAAGGGAGGAAAGTTCCTCCATTTACGATTGCCGCAAGAGGGCGCAGCGCGTGAACCTTGCTCGAAGGAGGAACTCGCTGGCCTGAAGGAGGAACAGAGCCCGTTGCTCCATTCTCACTCCCTTTTTTTTATTGCGGTAGCATTGTATGGACACTTCAACCGGATTTCTGCCGTCGGCGTCGCCGTCGTCGTCGCCGTGAGGTTCCGTATAGATTCCAGGGGCGATAAAATCGTCGCCGCGCGCCATATGCGCTAGCGAAAGCGCGCGGGGGACGCGCGCTATCACGGAGGGCGAACTCCCCCGCGCGCTGTCGCGGAGAGCGAACGCTCGGCGGAAAGCAAACGCGACCATCGCGTGGGGGTATGGGAGGGAGGGAGGCGGGGCGGCGCTGTGTTCTGGCACCAAAGGCGTATCTTGCCACTCCATGCAGAATCTCCCACGCGAAAGCAACAAATCGGGAAGAGGGGGGGGGGGGGGCAGCTTCTCCTCTGCCAACATTTTCTCCTTTGCAGTTTGCCCGGCGGTGCCCGTCGTCCGCACCGTCTCTTATCTCCACACGGCTCTGACTTATGTACACGTTGTGCATTCGCCGCTCAATTTCCGTTGAAGCGATAGACCGTACGAACCTGCGCTTGTTTGACAGTCGTTGGCTGCGGTCATTCAGTGTGATCTATTCATGTTTGCTTGTGCGCGCTGACACCACGATTGTTAATTCAGTTAGTAAGCCAATGTCTCCAAGTTTATGCAGCCGATAAAACTACTGTCCCTACTCCGAATAGCTCTCTACTAATTTGATATCGCAATCGATGCTTCGCCTTTCGGGCGAAACTGCGACATTTTTTTTAGAGTGGGGGATATTGCCACCTGTAGGTAGTGGGTCGAGGGCAAGAGTGGGTCGAGCCAAAGAGAACAAAGAAGACCGCGTGCTCCTTCCCTGCTCGAGCCAGCCCCGACGGTCGCGTTTTCCAAGAGCCTGCTGCCCTACGGTTTATTAAAACTTCTAGACTACTTCTCGAGGCTCGTGACAATATGTTACGTTTGCGTATAGTACTGCCGTTCAAGAAACTACCGGCTTCAACCTTTTTCGCGTGGTGGATGGCCGGGAAGCTGTAACAACGTTGGACGCAATACTTTTACCCACTGTTAGTTGGTGAAGTGATCACCTATGGTGCTCGTAGAGATGGAACCGATCGGTCGCAGCCGATGAAATCGCAATGTTGTCACTGATGCTGCCGAATTCACTTGATGTGCCGAAGAGGCGCGCCAGCTCGCACGAATGCGTATCTGCTACCAACAACACAACGACGCCGACCGATACAATCTTGGTCACCGAGACGTCACTTATCAACCTGGTGACAAAGTATGGGTGCGGACACCGATCCGCCAGCGTGGTCGGTCGGAGAAACTTTTGCGCCGCTACTTTCGACCCTATAGGATCGTTCAACGACTCGGCGACGTCACATACGAAATGATTTCTGAAGTAGAAGGCACCACTCACCGTCCCCGACGCCCACGCCTGTCCGATGTCGTACACGTCTCTCGGCTGAAGCTTTACTACTCTCGCTGACCGCAAAACTCTACACCTCTCTCACCATCTACGTATACCTTAACAGTATCACTGTGGCACCCACCAGCACATAAATGTGAAATGCATAATCGACTAATTAACAATCGTTCACTAATGCACTAAATTTGCATAAATAAATATGAGTAAAGTTAAATACATTTTTAACTATTTACCTCATGGCCAATATTGCAATTTACACTTTCTATCTGTGGAGTTCGCAAGGCGGATCCACTTGGAACGAATTCTCAGGATGACACCAGTTTCAAAATATTAATTCGCGCACATTTTCGGAGAAATGCGTTGGTATTCCAGGTACATTTGTGCGTCAATGCATAGAATGGCGTTTTGTTAAGAAAGTAACTACAACGCTAATCCGCAAAGTTCGCGATTTAATGTCTCGAAATTTGTATCCAAAGAAATCGTTTCAAGTGGATCTGCCTTGCGAACTCCACGGCTAGAAATTGTGAACTGCAATATGGGCCTTAAGCTAATTGGTTTAAAGCATAATTAGTGAAATTCTGTTGATTGCTCCAATATGCATTAAAATGTTTTGGGTAGTTTCCGCATCTTCAAGTAGCATCTTCATGAACTGGAATTGTGCTATCGGCCACAGGCAACATTTAAAAATTCTGTTCGCTGAAACATCCGTTATATACAGATGAGCATATACGAGTGTGCGCGAGCTGTACTGGTAGTCGCCGCCATTCACCCAGTGCTTCAGCTTTCAGCACAAGCTGGATAGTGTCGCCCTCCGCCACGAAGCTTTTAAAGCTATATATATATAACCACCCCATAGCGATGTAATGAATTTGTTAGTCGTTACGCTGTCACCGTGCACTCTGCCTGCTACCTTTAACATTTAGTAATTTACCATGCGTGCTGTGGATCTTCTCTTTACGCAGCGACTTGAACGATTGCAGCGTGCTAATGTAAAATAAGACACTCGGACACAAAGAACGGATGAAGGCGACATTGGGCAAGCACGACTAATAACCAACTAGCCCTTAGTATCCAGAACCTTGAATCTTCTACACAGCGACGCAACGCCAAGTTTACATATGCTTCTATAACACACTAGTTAACGCGGCATATCGGGTTTCCTTGACCCATTCCTTGTCAATAATACTCCTCTGTCTAGAGTTCCAACCTGCTGACTTTATTTTGACTATCTGCGGCTACTGCTTATCGCCTCACATGCACTACTTGGCAGCTGCACTGGGAGCACTGGGCTCATTTCTGTGCGAGTCCTTGCATCCTTTTGGGGGGACGGCTGCGGATCCCCTCACGGATTTCTTTGGCGACGCGCCGGCACAGACCCTATTGGGGTGCCCGCGGTAGATCCCTTTGTTGAGGATCTTCCCCTGTCTTTAGTAGCCATGTCCATATTGTGCTCCGAAGACGAGGTACACGTGCCGTCGAAATTGTCACTTAGCAAGTCTCTTTTCTTGCTCACTTTTCCAGTGGGCGCGCTGCGTACTGTAGTGTCCATAGGCAGGCCTTTGAATGGAACGTTTCCGGTAGGAGAACCGTCTCTGGAAAACTGGGTGTAATCTTCCGTGAAGCCAGCTTCACTTACGCTCGCGGATGTCTTTCCATTAGCCAATGTGGTCGTTTTCGAGGTAGCTGTGCTGGATCTTTTTCCGGAACCCGGGGCAGCCTTTCCGGAGTTTTCATGCATCTTCTCTGTTTGGTGACTGCTACTTAGCTCAGATGATTGCTGCGACCTGAAGAGGGTCTTCTCGCTGCCTTCGGCGGCCACAGCGGCCACTTCTCCATCTACGGCCTGTAGTTGGGACCCATCGGCGCCGTCTGGATAAGGCATCCTGTGCACAGATATATGACAGTACGACCATTTTGTATGTCACGTAAGGGATCAGCAGAATTCCACAGACAATGAAACTATGCGCCCTCCGCTACTACTTTGTAGCTAAGGCATTTCTTTGATTTCACAAAATTATTTAACTACGTTAACCGAAAACGACCAATAAACGAATTGAATTTTATAAAATACGAGAAAAACTGTTGCAACTAATCGAATCTTATCTTGTACATCGTTGAGTGTGTAGAAATGAACCTCTACTCTTCAAGCTTGCTCCTTATTTTGACAGGAGTGCTCCAGGCCAGCTCCTCCGGACCATTCTTAAGGAAGCTGTCAAATTCATAATCTACGAAGGCCACATCAGTATTCCCTTAGCTTCTGAAACAAACAACTTTTTCATCATGCTAACGCAGCATTATTACAAATTAGTGTTTGGTCTGCTAAAAAATGATGTGTGATTAACACCAGCTGAAGGAAAGTAATACTGTGCCACACAAAGGGAAAAGACGATAGGCAACACGAGAACAAGGTGAGAGCCGGAGCTAACGTTTCGACAAGTGGACTTTTCTTTAAGGCCACCATGTCGAAACGTCGGCTCCTGCTCTCACCTTGTTCCCGTGTTTCTCATTGTCTTGAATTTCCATCTCCTGCATTCCCCGTGTTTACAAAGGGAAAAGTAGTTCCTACATGTCTAAAGTTGGCGCTGTGACTCTCCTGTAGAAATAGCAAACTAATTTAAGACATTCACCTGATATCTACAGCAAACGCGCCTTGAGACTCACATATATATTATATGTGAAAGTAACTTGCGCGAGTAACGGGAATACTATACAAGGATGTTTGTGCCGCACACAAGTTATTGCATAGTCGTTTAGGGTACAACAAGTATAGACAATGTGGAGAAGTTAACTACACTTCAAAGAAACGTTATTCGAATTATTACCCACTCTAGACATGATTTCCCGGTACAGTTATTACTTGAACAACTCGGTTAAGTGCGGTACAACGATATCTACTACTACAACTGGGGCAACAAAATAATAAAGGATCTTTAGGAAACAGAAATGACCTTGTTAACCTCGGTGAGAAAGTAAAAAGCCCGATATGTGCGAAACCCAGTATATTGGAAAGCACACTCTTACCACACTAACTACGCGACGCTGTGACTCTGCCGTAGAAATGGAAAATAATTTAAGACTTTGACCGTGATATTTTAAAACAATGATATTCAGACAAGGAAGAGAAGGAAAATGAAGGAATTATTGCGGCAATGACATATTATGCACACTAAAGTCTTCTTGTACTGTGCTTCTCACTTGTGAATGCAATTACTGCGATTTAACTTTCTCGATTTTTCACTCTGCGTATAACTGGTATGTATGTATGTATGTATGTATGTATGTATGTATGTATGTATGTATGTATGTATGTATGTATGTATGTATGTATGTATGTACGTATGTATGTATGTACGTATGTACGTATGTACGTATGTATGTACGTATGTACGTATGTACGTATGTATGTACGTATGTATGTACGTATGTATGTACGTACGTACGTACGTATGTATGTACGTACGTACGTACGTATGTATGTATGTATGTATTCATACATTCATTGTCGAAGTCATAGTCATGGGAATGAATAAGGCTTTCGCCTTAAGGTCTCTTAGCCGTAGCTAAATGAAGTGTTACTTTTGCAGCTGTTAAATATACTGTACTGTCCAAGTGTATGTTGTTTGTTTTCTGCATTTCCTTTGAATCTTAGGTTGTATTTTTTGCTTCGTGTTTTATGTTGTACGACTGAAGGTAACTCCTGCTTGGATCACAGAAGTGGCTCACGATGTGCATAAAAGATTCGCAGCTTCGCCCCCCAGGCGAAGCGTCGATTGCGCTTGAAAATTAACAATGAGCTATACAAAGTAAGGATAGTAGTTTTATCGGCCATATAAACTAGTAAACATTCGCTTACTAACTAAATTAAACGACATAGTAGCACGCCTACAAAACCAAACATGAACACCTGTACTCCAATGGTCGCGCACACTCGCTGTCAAAACGCTGGAGTGAGGACGTGCGTCAGCAGCAGTGAGCGAATTGATCTTCGTGCTGCTTCTCGCATCAACATGAACTAAGCGGCGAGAACACAGCCCGCACGAAGATACCAGGCCTCAGCGCACTGTCTCCCTATCGTAGCTCGCTTCCAAGATAATACCCGCGCGGCCACGCCATATGCAATGCATACAATGTATGTATGTATGTATGTATGTATGTATGTATGTATGTATGTATGTGTGCGTGTGTGCGCATGTGCGTGTGCACATGCACGCACGCAACAAAGCGAAAAGATGATGGGCAACACGAGAACAAGGTGAGAGCGTATGTATGTATGTATGTATGTATGTATGTATGTATGTATGTATGTATGTATTTATGTATGTATGTGTGCGTGTGTGCGCATGTGCGTGTGCACATGCACGCACGCAAAAAAGCGAAAAGATGATGGGCAACACGAGAACAAGGTGAGAGCGTATGTATGTATGTATGTATGTATGTATGTACGTGCGCACGGGCGTGCGTGTGCGCGTGCGTGAGCGCGTGTGTGTGTATGTGTGTGTGTGTGTGTGTGTGTGTTGTATACAGGGTATTTCAGCGAACACTTAAAAATTCTTAAACGTTCCTGTGCCAGATAGCACAATGCTAGTTCATGAGCTGGTCTACTCGAAGAAGTGGACATTATTTGCACAAAAAATTAAAATGCATAAACAAATAATAAACAAAGTTTTACTAATTAAGATTTTAACAAATTATCAGACGGCCCATATTGCAACTTACAAAGTGTAGCCGTGGAGTTCCCAAGGCGGATCCACATGGAACGAATTCTCGGGATGACACCAGTTTCGAGGTATTAATTCTCCAACTTCGCGGAGAAATGCATAGGCGCTCCAATTAGTTTCTTAACATAACGTCGCTTTATGCATTGAAGCACACAATTAACTGGAACGCCAATGCATTTCTCTGCAAAGTTCCGGAATTAATATCTCGAAACTGGTGTCATCATGATAATTTTAAGTGGGACCGCCTTGCGAACTCCACGTCTACAATTCGTAAATTGCAATATGGGCCCCCAGGTAATTAGTTAAAAACCTTATTAGTGAATTTTTGTTCGATTATGCATTTCAATTTTTGTGGAAGTAATGTCCGCCTCTTCGAGTAGACCAGTTCATTAACTAGAATTGGGCTATCTGCCACAGGCAACCTTAAATCAATTTTGAAAAGGTTCGCTGAAACACCCTGTATGTGTTTATACTTCCTGTGTGTTTATATTACCTCAAACTCGCAATGCCGCAATAGAAGCGCCTAGCATTCAAGGCGTCCTGATATATTTTAAGCGTCATCCGCGCCCGTAAATGATCAGCATTGATCATGTAGTGGCGTCCGTTTTATGTGGACTTAAATTTCATATGACGGCCCACACTTAGTAAAGGCATTCCTGCTCTGGCATGTAGTGGTTAAACTCTCTGCTTGAGACTGCCATACGCAATTAAAGAAGTCGTATCGTGCTGCAGAACACAGTTGCCTTTGATTAGCTACTACTGCGTTGGAATTATTTCGGAAATTTTCCATTTTTAAACACCTGTAGTGGAATGGGAATAGAATGACAGCTTCTTTCTGCGGTTTTTGCATGCTAAAGCCAGTTTTGATTATCAGGCACGCCGTAGTGGAGGGCTCCGGATTAATTTCGACCACCTGGGATTCTTTAACGTGCACTACAACGTTCCAGTCTGGTAGACGGAATGGGAATCAAACGGGGGCACCAGATTGCGGAATGTAGCTGCAATGGAGTCGCGGAGTGCTAAATGGCATAGTATGGCAAGAGCGTATGATGAACATAAATGATAGGGAATGACACGAATGTCATGACAGACGTGTCATATAGGCCCTGAAACCGCCGCCAACGCCTTGGTGCTCTCATGGTACTTTCGTTATTAACTTCGTAGGTAACAAAATTGGCAAAGTATGAAAAGAGTGTATGACGTATACATGTTAGGTCGTCACATGAATGTTGGGACATGCGTGTCATGTAGGTCATGAAACAGTCGCTTAAAATGACGATGACCTAGCGAAAAACTATTAACACTCAAAAACCACTGAAATGGGTTTGGACATGGGCACTAAGTGAAGGAAACAATGAAGGATGATGGTAGATGACTCAGTAAAAATGACAACGACTCAGCGAACAAAGATTAACACTCAAAAACCACTGGATGGGTTCGGACGTGAGCACTAAGTGAAGGAAACACTAAAGTATGATGGTAGAAGTCGTAGTCATGCGCATGACTCAGCAAAAATGACAATGACTCGGCGAAATACGATTAACACTCAAAAACCCCTGAAATGGGTTTGGATGTGGTACTAAGTGAAGGAAAAGGCTAAACATTCATTGTCGAAGTCGTAGTCATGGGAATGAATAAGGGTTTCGCCTTAAGGTCTCTTAGCCGTAGCTAAATAAAGTGTTACTTTTGCAGCTGTTAAATATACTGTACTGTCCAAGTGTATGTTGTTTGTTTTCTGCTTTTCTTTTGAATCTTAGGCTGTATTTTTTGCTTCGTGTTTTCTGTTGTACGACTGAAGGTACCTCCTGCTTGGATCACAGAAGTGGCTCACAATGTGCATAAAAAATTCGCAGCTTCGCCCCACAGGCGAAGCGTCGATTGCGCTTGAAAATTAACAAAGAGCTATACAAAGTAAGGATAGTAGTTTTATCGGCCATATAAACTTGTAAACATTCGCTTACTAACTAAATTAAAATACATGGTAGCACGCCTACAAAACCAAACATGAACACATGTACCCCAATGGTCGCGCACACTCGCTGTCAAAACGCTGGAGTGAGGACGTGCGTCAGCAGCAGTGAGCGAAATTGACCTTCGAGCTGCTTCTCGCACCAACATGAACCAAGCGGCAAGAACACAGCCCGCACGAAGATATCAGGCCTCAGCGCACTGTGTCCCTATCGTAGCTCGCTTCCAAGATAATACCCGCGCGGCCACGCCACATGCAGTGCTCACTGGATTAGAACGCCCCCCCTCTCGAAGACGGCGTGCTACCTCTCAGCGTCCCTCCAAAGTGCGCGCGAGATTGAGCCACCATAGTCGGTTCATCCTCGCACACTTTCACTCGCACCTACAGCATACGGCGCGCGGCGCCCGCGGTGTTATTGCACTTGCACTATGTCAAAAAATGTCACCCGAACGGTGAAGCATCAATTACGATAGCAACACGATAGAGGATAGTAGTTTAATCAGCTGTATAAACTTGGACATGCAGCAGCACCAGCAACGCGCAGAACTGTTGTTGACGCCGTCGCCGTTTTGCCCGCGTTCGCACCGAAAGCGTGCGGCGTTGGTGACTTGCCAGGGCCTCTGGGGGCGGCTCGGAGGTTTGCGACGAGATCAGAACGGGAAACTCGTCGAGCAGCGTCGGAAGTCTTAACCACCTTCTCGCCTTGCAACGTTTTTATCTACATACGCATTTGGTGCCGCAGCTAAACGTCGCCTCCCCTCCCTCCCTCCCGTCTCTGTTATTCGATCTTAAAATGGACTTTTTTCCAGTAAGGGACCCCTCTAGCGGCCGCCACTTCAACTAAATTTGACGGGCAAAACACACGCTCCCGCCGCTTCTCGCCTCTACGCAGAGCATGGTAGCGTTTGACCAAGCAGTCTCTCGCGACGGCCATCCGTGCTTTTTTATCAAGACGATAGTCTTTCTTGGGGAACTTAAACGCTGAAAATTTGGTCTGTCTGTCTGTCTGTCTGTCACCCGATTCAGCCACCCGGCCAAAGTTCGACCACTTGCTTACCGCCCACACTACTTAAACTGGTACGGCTGTTCATACTTGTGAACGTTATCGATCACAACGTAAATATTACGCATATCTGAGGCGCAACATCACTAGGTAAGTATTAGGAGGTGTGTTCCTTTAATAGAAAATACATAGATACGTAACTCTAAAGACCCTAGTTTCTTAAGCTGCGCTGAAAATGCCATGCTATGCGCACCGACGAACGACGTCTGCCACGAAGGGAGGGAACCCTCTGCACAAGCTCATGTTTCCCGATTTATTGCCAGATGGCGTCCATGTCTCACGCAGCGCCTCCTCAATTTTATCAATGCCAGCCAGATGCGGCCGATTCAACATAAAGGAAGCGCTGTCTGAGGCAGGGCAAAACATAAATGGCCGCTTGATGAAATAATACGGTAAAATGAAATCTGTTCAAACAAACCTTCATGCCAGGACGGAAATGGTACGAGAACAGCATCACGGGTGGCCGCGGATCAGACCAGCACTCATGTAGTACGGCCGGCAGAAGACTATCGTCTTTCGACGACATTTGCAGCGAAGCACGCAGATACGCGCCAATTTTTTTTTTTTTTTTTTTTGTCGCTTGTGTTGTTGAAGTAGCTGCTCACCGTCCTGCTCTAGCGCGCGCGTATTTGCTCACGTGTAGCAATAACACATTTTACATTTACCGACGCGACGGCAGCATGCTAATGCGACGTGCAGGCCACTTGTAACCAAGATTTGAGAGATGCGCCGGCCTTTATTCTTCAGCAGCTTGGTCAGTACTTTGATTCAAGTGGCGAAGGCATGTGTGAGCGTCAAACACGCCATGGCAGGACTTTCTTCAGGATAAACTCGACCGTCCTTTGGAGTGGCTCGACTTGGAGGAGGCGGTCAACATACGCAAGCACCTACGTGCTTGGCCTCAAGAGCGGGCATGGAAGCAGCTCACCATGATGAACAAACAACGTGCAAAACTTCTGCACACGTACTGCGAGTGTACTACAGGGCAAGTGTTGTTTTATCTCGAGATATGTATCGTGTATGGCATGGTAGTGGGGACTAAGTAGACTCAACACAGTACGGGGGGTTAAGCAGAAGGGAAGTGGACGCAACACGTTGTTTTGTCAGGCGCGTAAAGCTTCATTTGCCCGCAAAAAGTAAGACTCGCGAGTTTTGCATATTGTGGCACCGCGGGTGTGTCGCTTTGGCCTCGCACGATGCATTCTGATCGGCTGTGTGGCGAGATTATTCTTTTCGTTTGGCCCCACGTAACCGTACAGCTATTTCCACCTGCATGCGGTAACACGGATGTTAATATCCGTGCGTTATACATACGCGTACATTAAAACATCGCCGTGACTTCCGAGTCAGTCGTAGGGCGAGAAGTGCAATAATCACAGCGCTAGTGTCATGCTGTTCGCAGGCTTAATTTTTGCCTCACTCAGCGAAAATCGCGTGATAACTCACTGATAACATAGGATTTTTTTTTAATTTGACCGCGCGCTCCACTTCAGTCACCATTCCACGCCGGTTTGTGCAATCGACAGTACAGCAAGTGCCCGGCATGAGATTCGTCGCAAACGCTGCACCTATCGCTCGAGCGTTAGTTCACGGAGTCGTTTTCATCGACAAAAGCGCTTGCAGTCTTTCCCACTAACTGCTAAGTGTTTCCTTTAACCAATGTCCTCGCCCACAACACGAGAAAAGTTATTGTTCAGCCCCTCAAGCTCAGGAAATGGCCGGAGATCATGCAAGGGTTCACGAACTCACTTCGCACACCTGCCCTGCGATAATGTCGGCGCGGCGTGGAATGCAGTTGGGGCGAGGGTACGCGCATGCGCATAGCTGAATTGGAAAAAGGTCCATTCCTTGACTGTAATTTATAGCACTCATCCAGATTTCTTAAGCCAGTCATTTATTTAACTGGTATTAGATCAACATTGTTACGACATGCTAATGGGAGTCATTTCAAACTACATTACTTAGCCACCGTAAGAAAGCAAAAAGAAAAGCCTGCTAGCAATTCAATGCTCAAAGCCGTTTCTTGCTGTCAAAAGGCTGCTTCAATGTCGAAAGCAAGCTTTCATTATTCATTTCGAAAGTGTTAAGCAATGACTATCCTCAGACTCCAGGAATTAGACATAGCCGTCGTCTACAAATCCGGACGGAAGCACCCTGATGCCGACTGCCTATCACGCGCCCCCATTGACTGGCCGCCGCAAGACGACGATAATGACGATGTTTTTCCGGGAACAATGATCGCGGAAGGCTTCGCTGAACAGCAACGCGCAAATCTGGAGGTAAAGAACCTCATAGAGTATTTTGGTCAACACCGACGTTGTGTCCCTAAGGCTGTAAAGGCTAAGGCTTTTCTTTTTGCTTTCTTACGGTGGCTGAGGAATTAATGCAGTCGCTGTGCCGTAGCTGTATGTGCGAGCAATGCCTCCTAAAAAACAATACCTGGGACGTCGCTTGCTTTGCCATTGGAGGTACGCTGCCGTGCGTTGCGAGCGAGCGCCGCGTGTTGGCGCTAGCGACTGTACTGCCGGAGTGACGCTGTCGGCAACGCTGTGTCGGCGCAGCTGACTACGGTTAGGGTGGCTAGAATTGAGAGGTGTGAAAAGCGGCCGCGGAAGCCAGTCCCCAAAGCGCGCCGGTGCCGCAAGGGGCGCTGTACGCAGGGACGCGGGGGGGCACTGTACGCGGGGTCTATGGAAAACAGGGATGCAGACGAAATCAGCACTGGGAACATACAGAACTTTCAAGCACGAAATTGCCAAAGAAAATATCTACGATAATTCTAGGGGAAGCTCTTTGTTGTTTGAAGCCAGGACGGGAGTACAGTTGTTGAAGCCAGGACGGCCGTAGAGTGGAGCAGACGGCGTACTGCTTAGCGCTGCTCGCGCCCGACGAATCTCGCTCGTGCTACTTTGTGCGCACCAGTTCTGAGTATTGAGTGTTTTTTTTCCTTGTTTTTTCTGAGCTTCTGCACTAACATATGGCACACTCTAATCGGGCAGCTTGTTCTTCTCGGATGCCCGTGAAAGCGTGCGCGTCGAGAGGGGACGGAGTGAGACGTGGCGCGCACAAATGAGAAACTGGATTTGATGACGTGGTTCGACACGGCCCAAGAGCACCTGATTTAGGAGCGAAAGTGTATCAGAGAGCTACACATTCATTGAGATCGTGTTAGGCTCCTCCTTTCAGGTGCAGAAATGTCAGGACACGGATCTTTCTTTACATTCCGCAATGTAAACATTTAGCCAAGGGTTGAATGCACCACCTTTTGTTTCTCTTTGCGGAAACATGTTCCGCTGAAAAAAAAAACAAAAACAAAAAAAACATCAATAGTGCAAATGAAAGGATATATTAGCTTATGCATTATAGTTACAGCTATAGAGAAATTAACCAAAACTTTTATGTCAGGAAAAAGCTTTATTCCAGACTGTCTATTCAGAACTCCAATGTACTTTAGTGTCATGCCGTTTTCCCCATTACAATTATGAATCGCTGCAACTAATTCAAACCATGTTTTTAATGGTTATTCCCATTGTTAAATGCTTGCCTGCTCCTTTGCATAAACATGTATTTAGACCCGTTACATGCCACTGGTCTCAAAATTGTGTGTACATTTTCTCTGCACACAGGAAAATTGAATTAAAAGAAATCCAGAGCCCTTCCACTATTGTGAAGATGGAAGCCAGCGAAGCTGTGACTGTGGTGGGTCTGCTGTAGTAAATATTGCTATATTGAATTTATATATAATCTTTATTGATTATCTTAATTGTTACGGGGAAAAAGACGTAAGCAATATATTTACAGGATATTTACAAAAACTGTAGCGGCTGACAAGATGGTAGTTGTTTGGTGTCGCCTAGCTCGCGAAATTACGAGCATCGTCTTCTTTGGAGTAATCGTACACGTCTTCTTCATCAGCCAGTCACAATATTGAGCGTCTTCGGCATGTTCGTCAAGGAGCAAGGACACCGGTGTCTTGTTTTCGCCCGGCGCGATGGCCAAGTATTGCATTTGCTGCGTCAAGTCCGCCCGCGACGCCGACGAGATCTCTCCCGCTCCTCCTCTCGGCGGCTCATACACCCGCATATCCAATGCGGCGGGGTATGCGCCACACGTGATTTTATTATCGTTAATCATGACGTAACTGACGAGCATGTGATGTTATTGATGTCCTGACCTATCAGTCATGTTACTCATCCGTTTTGACACCTGTGAGAGCAGCATTCCGGGCAAGTTGGTAATCCATTACTCAAGTATTACTTGTGTAATGGATGTAATGTAATGGAGTAATGGAATACAAGTATTACTTGTATACAATACTCAATAATAGTTGAGTAATTGACACCTGTATTAAGGCACAACTGGGGGGAAACCACCACGCACGTGGAGCCGAAATGCTGATGATGCTAGCTTTCTTTTCTTTTTCTTTTTTTATTGCGATAGCAATTATATGGACACTCCAAAGCAGATTTCTGCCGTCGGCGTCGCCGTCGCCGTTGCCGTCGCCGTCGCCGTCGCCGTGAGGTTCCGTATGACGTCAATGGAGATGAAATCGTCGCCGCGCGCCGCCGAACGCTGTATGTGCGAGTGAAAGGGCGCGAGGGACGCGTGCTTTCACGGGGAGTGAACGCACGGCGGAGAACAAACGCGCGTTCTGTGCCGTGCTCCCTTAAGGGCTGCAGAAGTAGGCGTGGTGGTAAGTGGTTCTTGAGGGAAAGGGAAAGGTTGGCGCTATCTTCTGCAGCCCTTGAGGGAGCACGGCTCAGCGCCAAGAAGTAGGCGTCTCTTTCCTCCTTTACAATCACCATATATGTAGAGCAAACGCGCCTTCTTCTGACGCACGAAAGGCCGTGGGCGGGGGGGGGGGGGGGGGGCAGGGAAGGGAGGCGACGTTTAGCTGCGGCACCAAGTGCCTATTTATATCAGAGGCTCCGGCAACAGTCACCAACGCCGCACGCATTTTGTGCGAACGCGGGCAAAACGCCGACGGCGTCGACAACAGTGCTGTGTGTTGCCGGTGCTGCTGCATGTCCAAGTTTGTACAGCGGATAAAAGTACTATCCTTACTCCGTATAGCTCTCTACTAAGTTGCTATTGCAATTGATGCTTCGCCTTTCGGGTGAAACTGCGACAACTTTTTTTTTTACACGCGGACACGATGCTGGGGGAGCTAGCCCTTAATAGCTTCGCTGTAAAACACATGTATGCAGGAACAAGTTTATTTGAACTTTGCAGAACTTTCCAAGAGAAGTTTACTTTATTCTCTTGGAGTTGCCTGTCAGATCTCGGTATTGCGCGAGCCCACTATTGAAACACGTCTTTGCACGCCGGCGCTGGGAACAATGATACTTTTTCGGTGGACGACCGGTACCCAGAATTGCACTCAGGAACGAAGCACCAGCGTTCAGATTTCTTCTTCGTTTTATAGTGCATCTTTACTACAGCTCACAAATGCATGACCTACGTAAAATAAAAATCACGTAACCGATAAAAAAACGACGCAGCAGCAACCCCGTGATACTGCCGCGTTATCCTACAGGGAATCTGCGACGGCGGTGGCGGCAGGGGCCCGCGCCCCCTGCAGCAGCGCCCCTAGCGGCAGCGGCGCACCAAGGGACCCTGTCTGGCAAGGGAAACGCGCCGCGCTTTTCACACCTCCCAATTCTAGCCACCCTACTACGGTACAGAAAGTACGCTACAGTGGCCAGAATCACTGTAACTACGCGTTGTGCAGGCGGTTGCTTGCGCGCTCGTGGCGTGCATTTGAGGTGCGGCGTAGAGCACGCGCCTGCTGCGTGACAAAATTTTTCTTCGAAGGAAGATCAACTCTGGGCCGTCCGGCAGAAGATGCCGGCCGAGTCCAAGTCCTAGCTTTTTTATAAGCTTTTTTCGGCCGTCTATCGACAATGCCGTGTAATAAGGAGGAAAGAGACTCTTAATTCTGCAGCCCTTCAGGAAGCACGGCACTGAACGCGCGTTTGTTCTCCGCTGCGCGTTCGCTCCTCGTGAAAGCGCGCGTCCCTCGCTCCCTTTCACTCGCACATACAGCGTCCGGCGCACGGCGACGATTTCATCGCCGTTGACGTCATACGGAACCTCACACGACGGCGACGACGACGGCAGAAATCCTCTTTCGAGTGTCCATATAATTGCTATCGCAATAAAAATAAATATGTAGCACTTTTTAGGGGCGAAGCTCCTTATAGCGGCACCCGTTCGTCCCCGTCGTAGTAGGTAGCCACGTCTAGTTTTATGAATTGCTCAATAGATGGCATTGTGTGTCCGTATATGTATGTATACCAATATATACATATATATGTATACGTATAGTATAACCGGAAGCCGACTCCGGTTCCGCTTCCGGTTCCGGAAGCCAGCTTCCGGCTTCCGGAGAACGCTTCCGGTGTTTTATGAAAAAAAAATTACGAAAGTTGTGTCCGTAGCGCGGAATCGAACCAGGGACCCCTCGCTTCCGAACGCGCGGCGCTAACCACTACGCCACGAAGCGCACATAGACACACGCACCACGATGGCAATAAATACCCAACATTAACGAAAGGCCGCGTTTCTAACGCGTTTGTGCTAGCGCGTTACGGCCCGTGTAAGAAGCTGGTGTAAGACGCTGTGGCCTCTCCGCCTTACCTTCAACGCGTTTCGAACGCGCTGCCCAAGGCGGTGGCAAGTCAAGTTCAAGTCGAGGAGCGTTTGTGAATACGGGGGGTATACTCTCTCAGCAGTCATGTGATGGCGTCGGCAAACGCGGTGCACGTTCCGGCATGTGTAAATGGCTGCGTAAGACGCTGTGGCCGCTCCCCCTTACTAGAGAGTACTGTACGTTTCTAACGCGTTTGTGCTAGCGTCCCCTTAAGCGGGAGATCCGATGATTCTCTCCGGAGCTTCGCCCACTCATCATCATTCACCCCGTGGATATGCTGTGATTTTTTGTTAAGCAATCATCACATACTTTGGAATATCTTCCTTGAGGAAAGTATCAACTACGTTTAAAAGCAATAATAATGTTAGTTTGCGGTAGTACGATGTAACCAATACTTCTTATTAGTTCAAACCCCTCGCAAAGCACAACATTGTCAACAGAATAATTTTTTGTGCTTCGAAATTAGCTATGTACTACGGTCTGTACTTCCCTGTCAGCACGCGCGCGCGCGCGCACACACACACACACACACACACACACACAAGTAATGATATACAGAATATTGCTCCTAAAGAAAGAAGCATGTGCCAACTATTTAAATTAAAGAAAAAACATGATGCCTGCTTACTTAAAATTCAGTGTCTGAAACGCTCTGTGCAGCTTCCTCGTGTTGATGATGGCCTCGGCGTTGAATAACCCAAAGCTGTTCACGCCGTTCGCGCTGCAGTACGCCACCTAAAATGAATATGTATATCAGAAAACAAATACAATATCAATACAAAGCTTCAATACAAAGGGACATAACCCTAACGTTAAGGATAACCCTAAAGAAGCGTGAGCCCTAACGTTGTACATTTCCTTTCTTTTTTCTTTCGTTTGCTTTTTGTGTAAATTTAATATCTTATTCCACATTTTATTATCACGTTTGAATATCGCCGACAATACAGTAGGAATATCAGTTCCCGTGCAAGATTACCCCCTAGCCCGTAGGTTTCAGCAATACTCTTTACGAAAGCAACGAAGGGACTGCTTAGGTTTTTAAAGGAAACGGGCTTGGACAAGCGGCTATGACAGTGATGTCACGCATCACGCAAGAGTGACGGACTGTGACTGACGATGTGTGTGCTGTGTACGTTATGTGCTCTCTCTCTCTCTCCTCCCCATCTTTCATTCCCCCTCACCCCGCTCCCATGTGTAGGGTAGCAAACCGGTTGTCCTGAACTGGTTAACCTCCCTGCCTTTCCTTCTCCACTCTTTCCTTCCTTCCTTTTACGGTATCGACCAAATAATGACAAAACATCCACTGCTGTCACGTGGTAGTGACGGTCAAGAACACCATTGCAAAACTTAGAAAGGCGAACTCTCTATTAGCCGAACCTGTGCCCCAAAAAACAGGCTACGATAGCGGCGAACACAGTCGGCGATCGCCGAAAATCTTATCTGTGGGTCAAGTGCTTCTGCTTTTATACATTACTCGTCGAACGTTCAAGCGTAATCGCTGGCGCCTGCGTACCTTCCAGTAAGTACTACTGAATTCGGTCACAACCGACAACGGATAGATCCATCGATAAGATTCGAGTAAGTTCCAATCATGCAGGCGCGTCTTGCGCTGAGCGGTAATTTTAAGTTGTTAGTGGGTGAAATGCAGTCTCCAAGAATGGGATAAATAAGTACACGTGTCAATGTCCACCTTTTAAAAAGCATCTTACCGATGCTACAAATACAAGCGCAAGAAACTAAAGCACATTCAGTCACGCGCCATTCCACTGCTGTGGAATGGCGCGTGACTGAGGTGACACCACACCACACATAACAGAGGTGACACAAAATTTAGATCTGAGGCATATGCAAATTTTATTTCTCTGGAGCGGTGACAGCAGTCATCCCGAAGAAAGACACAGGCGCACACATTTTTTTGAACAGAGGTCGTGATCAGCGGCATACCTTCACGTGGGTGACTACCGCCACCACGGGGAGCACGAGAAAGGTAGACAGGCACTACGGGACTACCACGCCGGGAGAGTGGAAGAAACTAGGCACGGAAGCGCTTGCAGCAACGACAAAGAGGGCGGTGCGAGCGTACACATGGCCGACGCGGGTCGCACAGCGGCAAATCACTGAGAAAGCCTTCTCTACCCGAGAGTATCAGTTACCTGAGTACTGATCTTGAAAATGATGCCTATTCATAACTAATCTACTGAAAATACATATCCAAGTGTTGAGACGTATAAGCTTTCCCAAAAAATGAAGAAATATTGCATCAAATTCCAGATTTGAGTTTTTGCACACGCAGATTTGTTGACGGACACGCACAAATCACGGAACCCTAGGCATAGACAGTCCAAGAGTTAGCGCTGGTAGAAGGGCTTAAGGCGCAAAAGCGCCTTAAGCCTATTTCGGGCCGTGAACGGCGCCGTTGCGATTGCGAAATGCTATGGAACGACCTCATAGTCCTGTGCGCCAATACGTCGGATGATCTTGTAGGGTCCGAAACAGCGTCGCTAAAGTTTGTCGCTATGTCCTTGCCGGCGTATTCCATACCCTAAGATGGTCGCCGGGCTGGTACTCGACGTAGCATTGTCAAAGTTGCGGCTGTCGGTTCTCTGCAGGCGAGTGAGCTGTCCGGCTTCTGCGCGCTGGAGTTAAGCGGTGACGTTGAGATTCTCTTCGTTGGTGACGTGCGGCCGCATGGCGTCGAGAGTCGTCGTCGGGTTTCTTTCGTAAAGAAGCTTGAACGGCGTGACCTGCGTTGTGTTTTTCACCGCCGTGTTTTAAGCGAATTTTACGTACGGCAGGACGGCATCGCACATTTCAAGCATGTCTGCGATTTTCTTGTTCAACCGCTCCGTAAGATCTATTCCTCTGCGGGTTGTAAGCGGTTGTCTTGCGGTGACTTGTCTGGCTATATTGCACGATGACTTGAGTAAGCTTTGCCGTGAAAGTAGTTCCTCTGTAAGGTATGCCGTGGATGCAGTTCCGCTGTCGGTTCTCAGGACTTTTGAGGCACCATGCCGTTACAGGATGACCTCGACGAATAATTTCGCCCCTTCGGCCACAGTACATTTGGGTAGGGTTTTCGTTTCGGCGTAGCAGGTAACGTAGTCCATAGCCACGACTATCCACTTGTTCCTGTGAATTGACGTCGGAAATGGCCCGAACAAGTCTATTCCGATCTGGTGAAATGGTCGGCGAGGTGTCTGGATCAGCTGCAGCAATCCCGCTGGACTTGTTTGTGTTGTCATGCGTCGCTGGCAGTCTCGGCATGTTCTGAGGTAAAGGGAGACGTCAGCGGTCAAACGCGGCCAGTGGTGGGGTCGTCATGTAGGGCGTGCAGGACTTCTGGATGCAGGGCTGAGGGAACAACACGGTAGTCAGCGAGGACTGGTGAGAAGTTCTTTACGACGACGTCATTTTGCATGGAAAACGAAAACACGAAGACAATCCTCGCCTAAATGCCTTAGGGACACAATGTCGGTGTTGACCCAAATACTCAATGAGGTTCTTTACCTCCAGGTCTGCGCGTTGCTGTTCAGCGAAGCCTTCCGCGATTATTGTTCCCAGAAAGGCATCGTCATTCTCGTCGTCTTGCGGCGGCCGGTCAATGGGGGCGCGGGATAGGCAGTCGGCATCAGGGTGCTTCCGTCCGGATTTGTAGACGATGGCTATGTCTAATTCCTGGAGTCTGAGGATAGTCATTGCTTAACACTTTCGAAATGAATAATAAAAGCTTGCTTTCGACATTGAAGCAGCCTTTCGACAGCAAGAAACGGCTTTGAGCATTGAATTGCTAGCAGGCTTTTCCTTTTGCTTTCTTACGGTGGCTGAGTAATGTAGTTTGAAATGACTCCCATTAGCCTGTTGTAACAAATGTTGATTTAATACCAGTTAAATAAATGACTGGCTTAAGAAATCTGGATGAGTGCTATAAATTACAGTCAAAGAATTATAAGATTGAATAACATAATAATAATATACTAATATTTATTTGCACAAAAGGGCTCACCGTGGGCGGCGTGTGAGGCTGTGGAGAAAGGTGAAAAACCATTAAGTGGTTTAGCTAAGTTAAGTTAAGTATGTCGGCACGGTTGAGGTTTCGTTATCTTGTTAAAGCATCAACAATTATCTGCTTCGGGTATTTCTGCTTCCCAATGACGTCTTTCCATAGTGCACAATTAGCGCTTGAAGGGCGGCGTGCGAGGCTGCTTCTGCGAGCAACGCGACACATTTCATGCGTACAAAGAACAAGTTCATTTTCGGCACAATATCTCTATCGAAGAAAAAAGCGCACTAGATGAATTGTAATTAAACCTGCCGACAAACGAGGTGCAATAGGGATTATGGACAAGAATGACTATGTGAATAAGGGGGCCGACAGAGAACTAGATGACTCTTCAATACCAAGTACATTTGAGTCTTTTGCAAAGGATACCAACCATTTTCTTTCAGACATCATTGATCTCCTGAATGCTTACTTTTTACACAAATATCCCTCATTTTGATGGGTCTTTATTTGATCTTTATTATCTGGCAAGACTATCAGCATATGAAGACTCTCCAGTCGTTAAGCCTGTTGAATGCTACACGCCACGGACACTTTACATTTAAATTAGTTCTGGAACTAAACAATTGAGGTTAACGGGGTTCATTACGTGTAAGTAATCGGAACGTGGATGGGGACGAGAATTGGTCATAATTACGCCAATATTTTTAAAGCTGTACTAGAATAACTGCTCGTGTCTCGAACCTTAAAGCCTCTCTGCTACAAGCGTTTTATTGATGACGTTTTACTGATTTGGCCTCATGGGGAAACAGTTCTCACTATCTGGACACAGAGTGACTACGAAACTTTACATGAAGCCAACAGACACCCACCAGTATTTGTATTTCTAAAGCAGTTAGACACTAAGACTGGCATTTCGTATAGCCAAGCCCACCGCTATAAGTGTGCATGTTCGAACAAAGATTTCAGTGCTAATAATACGCTAAAGTATGCATTGACCCGCTTGGTCAATGAGGTCGCAAAGCAATCACATACCCAGCTTCTGAAGCAGAAACACCTGGAGCAAATAATTGATGACTCTGTAACCAAAGCTGGCAAGCTCAACCATATCGACATAGTTAAAGATAAAGCACCTAATAGTGAGCAATCGAGAAATTTAATCCTTACCCACTCTGCGGCTGTGCGGAAGGTTTCAGCTATTCTTATTGAAAGCGTAATATCCTTGCACAAAGCAATCCCCTTAAGCACATTTGTAAAATAGCCCTTTTATTTGCAAAAATAAAGAATTTCGACTTGCTGTGACAAAGTCCTTACATCCTAGCCGTAGCACAGGCTGTATGCCTTGCAACAAATCACGCTGCCAGTTTTGTCCTCATATGACGACTACACCGAAAGTAATCAGTACCGCGTCCAACTTTTCTGTTCATATATAAGGAAACTTTACATGTGACACCGTCAATGTTATCTACCTTCTTGAATTTACAATTTGTAGTCAACAGTATATTGATCAGACAATAACACCTTTCAGGATGCGATTATTTACCATAGGTCACGCACAAAATCTCTTTGACCTTCCCGTATCCATAAATATAAACCTTCCTGGTTACGCGTTCAATGACTTAAAAGCGACAATATTGAAATCATGCTTTCGCTCACACCACGACCGGGAAATCTGAGAGTCCTATCTCATCTTTAAGTTTAATACCACCGCCGCGGGTATTAATGAAAGCACCGGGAAACTCATGTGCTCGCCTTCTGCTTAAAACAATGTTGTTATTGCCGAAAGTACATTCCTTGCCATCTGACTGCGACGCATGTAAAACGGTCTTGCTTCGTGCTGACACGTCCGTATCTTTTCTGTATTTCACTCTGGAGCCGCTACTGTGTCGCATGACTGCTTCGCACAGCATGTCTGTAGTAGAGTGTCATCTTATTTTAAACAATGTTGGTCCCTCGAGACTGCGGAAAGCGCTGCCTTAGGGGCAGCTCATCACAGCCCCCCCCCCCCCCCCCCCGCATGTTTTTCTCTCTTTTTCCCATTGTGCCAGCGTAGAAACGACCTTTTTCGCTTCTTCAAGGGTGAGGATAACGCTTTCTTGCCCGTGACTCATCGCAGCCATCCATGTGTTGTGACTGGCTTGTTAAAAAACCAAAAGCAAATAAACGTGTTCTAGTTGTCCATCTTTATTTATATATATATTTTTACATTACACTTTGTATGGAGCCACATAGCGAACGCGCCGCGACGTACGCCCCAAGCTAGCGCTAAGGTTGAATTTCCCGCCACAATTTCGATTCCACGTTTAGTGATCACAGATCATCTGGGGCTTCCTTCACAGGCAGGCGTAGGCTTTGGAGTTGGGGCTTGTTGCGGCGTTTGGTGCAAGAATATGGCTAGGAGTAGGCAACCGTTACGCGGAATCACGAGCTATGTGCACACACTGACGTTGAGCACAACTAGCGCGAATATCTCATTGCGCCGACACGACGACTTTGCTGCAGCCGTATTCCGAATACTGCATATGCCGTGAGGGTGGCTATATGGGCTTGTTGATAGCATTATCTTGCAGTTCAATCACGCTGGAGCGAGGCGGAACGGTGACTTCTAGCACATTCAAGGCATAGCGGGATCGGCGTGGCGCGGAATAATCGAGTCATTTCTTCAGTGTACATACCGATGCTCTCATTCGGGAGGTGTACACGGTTTTCCAGCAAAGCTGCAGCTCTTTCTTTACGGACGACGCTCGTGAAGGTGTTCAGGAATGCGGCTTGGAAGAGGTCCCAGGTTGTTAGTGCACGCTCCCTATTCTCAAACCAGGTTCTGGCGCCGTCTTCAAGCGAGAAGTAAACATGGCGCAGCTTGTCGTTGCAGTCCCACTTGTTGAACATAGCGACCCAGTCGTATGCCTCCAGTCAGCTTTCGGGGTCTTCACATGGCGAACCGCGGAAAGTCGGCGTTTCCCTGGGTTGTTGAATCACGATTGCAGATGTTGGCGCAGGGGCTGTCATAGTATACCTGCTGCCGAGGTCGTGACTTTTGTCCTCTTGGTCTTGTCGGGTAGCGGTTCGTACTCCGGTGGCAGGTTCAATAGCCTACGGCTAGCTCGCTGGTCGAGGTACGAACCCCTACCCGACAAGACCAAGAGGACAAAAGTCATGACCTCGGCAGCAGCTACAGACAGCCCCTGCGCCAACATCTGCAATCGTGATGCAACAACCCAGGGAGCCGCCGACTTTCCGCGGTTCGCCATATGTGTACACCAGATGTCACGTAGTAGTGACGCTGAAGTAAACAGTCGTAAAACTGTATGACGAAACTGATTCTTTATTGGGCGAACCTCTGCCCACAAAAGCAAGCTACACTCGAAGAACAACGAAAGCGGCGAACACAGTCGGTCGTCGAAATCTGATCAGCGGTGAAACGCGCTGGCTTTTATACACGAGTCATCGAATGTTCCAGATTAATCCCTGGTACCCGCAGTGCCTTCCAGAAAGTTCGAGACAATTCACGTCGGTCATACAATCAGATAACATAAGCGTCGGTGAAAACAGGCAACGGAAAGAAGCATCGATAACGTTCTAGAAACTTCCGATACAGGCGCGTCTTGCGCTGACCGTTAACGTTTAACATTTGTTAGCCGGTGGAAAGCGGCAACTGGTGAAAGATAAACATGTATACGTGTCAATACTGCCACAAGCGTAGGGCCGCCGTAACCGCTATCACCGGAAATGCGAAAAAAGTACGCGTTTCCCGCCGGGATCGAACCCGCACCCGCTGCGTGGGAGCCAGATACTCTAACACTGAGCCACGCAGGAGCTTGCTATCGGGCAGCGGAAAATGCCCTATAAGGCAAGCGCGCAGGGGTAGACGACCCGAGCCTCCGCTAGTATGGTGGCGCCATCTAGGTAAGGTGCCTGCAAACGCAGCGTGCGCAAGGCGCAGACGACGATATGCGATTCAGACGAGGCGCGCAATCAAAGCGTTCCCGAGCAGCCGAGCCTCCGCCAGTATGGTGGCGCCATGCTGGCGCCACCATACGCGGTGTGCCCGACATGTAAGTTGCAGTTGTAAGGCTTGATCACGCTCAGCAGACTGCTGTGCAGAGAGAATTACAAGCCGCAGCTTGCCATCGACGCCGGGCGGACAGTTCAGATCGTTCTCGTCAAAACGACGCGAACAGACTGCCGCAAGACCCTGTTGTGCGTGGTGCCCAAATTTGAGCTACTCTTGAGCCGCTCCACCAGCTTACGCTGTGAATGTGCTGCGTGTGCCCCGCAGGCCTGTGACTTTTTTGTTGTTACAGTCGCAGCTTGTGAAACAGCCTTAACGCGTAACATGATGAACTCCATAGGTATGCATGTAGTTCTATGGGGGTATATATGAAAGTGCCTTATGACCACATATGACTAGTGAGATTTGTTATGTATGTATAGTGGGTACTGAATAAGTATTAAGAGTTAAGTAAGGTTATTTAAATACTCGTTAAAGCAACTGCGATGAAATTAGGGTTAAATAGAACTTCTGGAGAAGCGCAAGAAATTTTAATGGAAATTGATTACTACGTATCACTAATTACAGTTATCACTAAATGGAGTTTGTTCAAAAACTTTATCGAACTGATTTCGTCACGATTTTCTATCAATGCTATTGCTTTTTCGCACTTCCTATGTAAAGAGAGTGACGCTCCGGCCCCGTTATAAATAGGATCAGCCGGCCGCGTAGGGAGGTGGCTAACATAGCATGAATGGAGCATAGGTCACCGGGACAGAAAAAATGGGCATCGCTACAAAATCGCCGCCGTGGTTGCAGTATCATTTTCGTAATTTTTGTAACGATGACAAGTGTAGATGACGAAGAGAAATGCACAGTCGAAGAAAATATTCAGTATTACTTGCAGATATTTAGGTTTTTAGTTCATAGACACCTTCCCCGTGCTCTATGCAGACGTTCACTTTTGTCCTGTAGGTAATGAAAATTACATGGGCTTTCTTTCTTTAAGTTTATCTTACGCTGCTTGCTATTCCACTGTGATGAATTTAATATCCTAGGGTAAATTATTTATATCAATTGGCATGTTATTCACTTCAGTAACACTGCAAGAAAATTATCTCATATCTTAATTTTCCTCATTTTTTTTTGTGACGATGACAAGCAAGTGTAGACCAAGAGAAACGCTGCTGATATCTGTCTTCCCCGCTCGCGACTAGGTCCTCGTACGTCGTCACCCATTGCGATGTGGAATGAAGCTCTCAATCCACGCGGCGACGTACACAAGGCGCGCGAACACGCTGCGTGCGTGCTGGTGAGCTGGTGAGCTGCGTGCGTGCGTGCTGGTTTCCAGAATGTTCTACGGGCACCGCCGCTGAACCAGCGCCGCTGTTTCCCTACTGTGCCGCCGCTGCTGTTTTAACTCTCCGACTGCGCTCCGTCGCCCTTACTCCGAAACCTCCTTCGGGGCTGCTATTTCCCTTTGCAGGCGTGCTTCGTTTTTCCATACATCACAACGCGACCTTTAAACATAGAGGTATAAGGTTTTTTCCTTAAAAGGGTTCTTAGGTGAAGATGATACGTGCGCTAGACAATGGAGCAGACTGCGGATAACAGAGCCGCACAGAAAACAATTATTTTCGTCTAGCCTCCGGAGCTTTGCCGCCGCTGCGAAAATCTTCAAAACTCTGTTCAGTGTGCGCGAGACCTTTTCGTCACTGGGACAGAACAAAATGGAGAAACAAGCTGGCCTTCGCAATCTTCTTGAGAAGCGTAAGAAATTCCAATGAAAATTGTAATTTCACTACGTATCACTAATTACGGAACAATTAACTACGATGATAAGTACCTAAGCTAAAATATTTATAATAATCAAGAACATTCAAGGGTACTGAAATGGCAATGATTAAGGATTGATTAAGCGTTGAATATGACAATATTAAGTAAGACTCCTTAGATTAAATAGGATCAGCCGGTCGCGTAGGGAGGTTGATAAGAGTGGCATGAATCGAGCACTACACTTGCTGGCCATCGTGGCAAAAAAAAATAAGGAAATGATACTGCAACCACGGCGATGATTTGTAGCGATGCCGATTTGTTCTGTGCCAGGAGATCCATGTAGGGAGGTTGATAACCTCCCTACTTGGCCGGCGGATCTTATTTAAAATCCTAGGGTAAATATCCTACGCGGCCGGGGCGCCGCTCTCTTTACTTAGGAAGCGCGTAAAAGCACTTCTATAAAATCGTGACCAAATCAGTTCGATAAAGTTTTGGGAGAAACTTCATAGTGGGTCATCTCAGATAATGCGTAAGCAATATTTGAAGTCTCCCATCTTGCACGAAAAGACTGACTGGACGATTTGCGCACACCCCTGCTCACTGTGTCGAGGATGACACAATGTGCTTCAAGTAAGGCAATGACCTTGTTGAGGATTACCTAACTGGCAAACGTAATTTGTCTATATTCATTTAGGCTTAATTACTTTTGCCTACGCTGATTAACGTAACAATTCTAATTGGCCTCACAAATCTCATTTACTCTGTTTTTATCCTAAGTAATTTTATTCTAATTAATGTTCATTAGGCTCACCACCTTCTCAAATAAATCTAAGGACAACGGCATGTCTTGTTGGCCGCCGTCACGTCCTCCTACAATGGTGACCCGGGAGCATGCGTCAGGCAATGGATTGCCGATCTTATCTGTATCAGATGTTAAGCACCAGGGAACCCCCCTTGGTGGTTAAGCCCTTTGTATCCAAATGCAGTTTTTTTTTAATTTTGTTCGAGGAACATTTCCCATTATATTGTCGCACAGGGGCTCTTCTAAAAAAAAACATTCTATGACTGAGAGGCCGGAAACGTACGGCAAACAGATGGTAATCTCAACCTCCAGAACTTCGAAGCAGCTTCCATCAGCAACAGCAGCGTTACCTTCGCACCGATCATTGCTTCATTCGGGAGGAGAGATTGATATACGACAAATCTGTTGCTGCTTTTATCGCGTAGTACCGAGACGTATGTCCAACTACTTCTCCCGGTAACCCAGGCGTTCAGATTCACTATTACGCATCATGTTCTACTGTCCCCACGCCATGCATCTCGTGGAACTGTAGTCACGAGCTGTAGAACGTTCCCATTCTATACCGGGATGGTCACCTCAGCCACCGCTCCGCTCCCCGCCTTCCCAAATGTAAGGACAACGACATGTCTTGCTGGCCGCCGTCACGTCCTCTTACAATGGTGACCTGGGAGCATGCGTCAGGCAATGGATTGCCGATCTTATCTGTATCAGATGTTAAGCACCAGGGATCCCCGCTTGGTGGTTAAGCCCTTTGTATCCAAATGCAGTTTTTTTTTTTTAAATTTTGTTCGAGGAACATTTCCCATTATAACGTCGTACAGGGGCTCTTTAAAAAAAATTCTATGACTGAGAGGCCGGAAACGTACGGCGAACAGATGGTAATCTCAACCTCCAGAACTTCGAAGCAGCTTCCATCAGCAACAGCAGCGTTACCTTCGCACCGATCATTGCTTCATTCGGGAGGAGAGATTGATATACGACAAATCTGTTGCTGCTTTTATCGCGTAGTACCGAGACGTATGTCCAACTACTTCTCCCGGTAACCAAGGCGTTCAGATTCACTATTACGCATCATGTTCTACTGTCCCCGCGCCATGCATCTCGTGGAACTGTAGTCACGAGCTGTAGAACGTTCCCATTCTATACCGGGATGGACACCTCAGCCACCGCTCCGCTCCCCGCCTTCCCAAATGTAAGGACAACGACATGTCTTGCTGGCCGCCGTCACGTCCTCTTACAATGGTGACCTGGGAGCATGCGTCGTTCACCGAGCGGCCCGCAGCCATTGATATTCCGTGGCTGTGCTCGCCACTTACACCATTTCGGCCTAGAGAATGGTTCGCCCAGCTTGATGTCATTCTAGCTTAATTAAAAGCCTCATGAAACAAACGGCACAAACCCGATTCGTTCACGTCCAGTGAGCCAGCCTCCAAGTCGGCACCCGAGCCACACTCCTTTTCCATACTGCTCCCGACTACCATGCCTGCCTTAAGCACTGCAGACATTTTTATCGGCCTTGACTACACGTGTGCCATGTAATCGGAGGCCAATTCCGCACTCGGGGTCATCTGCACAGGTCTCTTCACCGAACCAGCTGCTCTAGGACCTGCGACGTTCTTATAACACCATGGACTGATGCGCATCACCATCGACCTCAATATAGCATCAACCGCTCCTTGGCTTTCACAATTCCCCCCGACGGCTCGGCCGACTTGCCCACGAATCTCCCAAGCTGGCCTCCTCCTTCGTGCCACTTCTCTGCCCGCTGCGCTGGTCGGCACATACCATCTGCATAGTCGCCGTATCGTCTTGGCCACCGGACAGGCTGCGCCGCGCCCATCTGTGGCCTAAGTGCCGTGTCCCGTCCAGCACTCCCATTTCTACCGTCGACAGCTGTGCTTTTGCCGACGCTTCAAAAGTCACCAACGGCAGTTGTCAACGCAGCGCCAACGACAACGCCCTCGCCAGTGTCGTCGACGTACAATTTGCGGCGTCACCACCGCTGGGTGGTCCTCCGTCCCCCACACAGACGCGCCGAAGCGAAAGACCTCTAGCAGCATCGATCTCTTCCATGGGTAAATAATCTTCATTGTCTTCTGAGATGTTGTGGCTTCATGCGCCTGACATTTGCTTTCCAAATACGGAATGCTCCTAGTATTTCCCTCATGGGTTTTTGTCATGACGGTGAATGGTAGTGCATTTCTTAAACAGTTCACAACCACATGTGCCACAATTCGCTCCAATGTGCGACAGCTTATCATTCTTGCTGACCCTTTCGTCTTCTTTCAAGCGGGTAAGTGCAGCGCCCCATACCCCATACGTTTTTGCCACGTTATCTAGGCCATGTGAAATAAGATGCACATAACGATGAGCTAAACGAGAATAAGGAGAAAGCAGGAGCCAATGTTTCGACAAGTGCGCTTGTCTTTTTCAAGGCGACATGTGATCTTCTCGGCATAATATATATAGGTACGGTTCTTATAAAGGAGAGAGATGGTAAGGCGGGTGGGCCAGGTACCAACTCAAGAATCTACAGTGACATGTCAAGCAGCTGTCACACGGCGCTACCTTACATTCTTCCACCGACGTTAAGTAGCACACCTTTCTTTTGAATTTTACACCCTTGCCGGCAGCGCACTCGCCCACTGTACTAAGATATCTATTATTGATGCAGATCTAAAAATTTGTATACTTCGTGCTTCTAATTTTTTCAAAGCTACAAATTTTTGAAAACTTTGAAAAAGCTCATACCCTAAATATAAACTCCGCTTACAATAGTCACTATAATTTAACTTTCTCTCTCAAATGCAACCAATGTCTATAAGATCGGTCCAGTGGTTATCTCAGAAAAGGGTTTTGTGCTTTCTATACGTATTTGAATAGGCTACATTGGAGTTGGGCCCGGGTTAATGCTTCATCTTAAGCTCGTGGTCATTACCAGCACTTTTCCCCCCTTGCTACAACGATACTCCTTGTGGCGTCAGTTTTGCGATCGAGCAGCAGGTGTTATACGGTCTGGACGATGGCTTGTATGTCTCGGGCTGCTTCTATGCCGATTGAAATCATGATGCTAGCGCGAGGTGCAATACTAAACTGATATTCAAGTGACTTAAGGCTACGACGACTACGAGTCCTCTCAAGCGGTATCGCTTGACCTGTGGAGAGCCTTACCCATGACTGCGTCGTGTTGGTTCAGAAGTCTATAGCGAGGATCACACCCCGAGAGCGTTCTTGCAAGCAAACGAAGGTTGCAGGATAAGCCTGGTCACCAACGAACTCTTGCTGTGCATAGTCCGGTTAGCGTTTTAAGGTGTGCTGTCCGGTTTTGAAGGCACTACCATTGCAAGCAGTAGTTATTTTCATAATCATGGTGACAAATGGCGCACTGACTACACAGTAGACGGCTATTGTGTCTACTAGAGCGGTGAACTTTTGACCATCGATAAAAGCGTCGAGGGGGATGGCTCTTGGCCTTTCCTTGCCGTTACGGCCGGGACATCGGATCGGGGCTGCGTCGCGTTATCCCGGCTTTGTGAGGCGGTGCTCGCTCCGCTTCGAGGCGCCATCTGGGTGGTAGCTTATCGTTAAGGCACTGTCGAGTTGGCTCTTGCAAAATCGTTTCCGCCGACAGAGGATCTTTCGTGTTTCGACGAACAACAACCACATAAACATCGGCTCCGTCTTTTAGTTTTCCGGTTAATAGCATAACTGCCTGGCCACAGGTTGGTCCAGCGTATGGTTGGCGCAGCGGTGACAGGTAACTAGATGTAGACAACATATTTCCTCAAGCGTTGGCTAAAGACATTGCTAAAGCCGTTGACACTGTTCCCCATAATCTACTGCTCCTCAAATTTAAAACGCTTAATATTGATGTGACCGCTATTAAACGGATCGTTACATCAATGGACATTGTTTTTTTCCTTATTACCATGGATTCCTTTATTTAGGGACATCAGTGTTCTGTGCTCGGATTAAAGAAAAATGCATATCCTATTCTTCGCAAACATGTCTGATATCGTTTCTCATTATTGTGACATTTGGCTAATGAAGTATGCAAACCAATGAGAATAATAGGGTGTGCTATGGATTTCTATTTCTCATTTATTCAGTATACTTTATTCTCCTAACTTCGGTGAATTTCTACAAGAACCTATGCGTTCACTATTCATATTTTCTGAAATGTATCACATGCTTTACTTCCTTCATCGCCATTTTTCCCACGCCCCAGTATCAGTGAAACTTTCTATAGAAGACCCTAGTTCGACGCATGAGGTCCACAGAAGAATAAATCCGTAATCGAATTCCTTCAATTTCTCAGAAGTGTTTCACGCTTCTTTCTCATTCACGCGAATCCAACATCTCGCAGATAAATAGCAACATTAGACATCCCCGACCTCTCTGCACGTTGCCGGCTAGCCCGACTGTATTTCACAAAATTTATTATTTTAATGAAAACCTAAAACAATCTGTTTTCTTCGTCCCTTATTACGAATCGCCGCGCGTTGACCTCAAAGTGCGTGTGCCAAGTTACCATACTTAACGATATTGCGAATCCTTTGTCATAAGGACCAGCATCTACTGAACTCATTTGCTTAACTACGTTGTCTCTCTCGTAGTATCTGTTCCCTTGAGAATATCGGAAGAAATAAATCAACAATAGGCAGCAGACAAAACCTCTGTGGCTTGTGCTTAATTCAATTCACAAGAGAATACGTTAACACATGCACATTGAACAATTTTCTTTTTATAAAGGAACTTTCAGCAAAAATTCTTTACATGCCAACCTGTATTAGTAAAAAAAGGACTGTCCTTTTAAAAAATGTTGCATAACAATTTTGATTCTGTATCAAAACAAACACTCAAGCTTTCTACAAATAACTCAAATTAATAAATTATAGTTCTCACCAATTCTTGTAATGTGTCATTGGTCTCAAAAAGAAGGTCCTCCGGGAGACAAAAGTCCAAAGGCAAGCTTTTAACACAGCCCTGCGAAAACCCCGAATAATGTGTTAAGCCCGGTACAAAAGCCGTGAGCGCCAATTCCACACTCGATCTTTGGTGGCACTTCGATTGCCCCGCATTTCAAGCTACTTTACATGCCCGATGCATCCTAAACATTTATATTTAAATTTTGCGCCATTCTGGACTGTGCGTGGCAGTGTTTTCTCTACGCTCGCCATTAGCGACAAGAATGCACTTTTGGTCGACATTGTGGAATACACCTTGTGCTAGATTTCTAGTAGCCAGCTGACGACAAACGCCTGTCCTATCTGAGCAGTAAACAGTATTCCGTTGATGGCAAAGTATTCTTATGCCTGCCAATCTGTTGTTGCAGAAAAACACTTTAAATTATGATGCTAAATATATTTCTGAGTGACTAGGACGAGAACATGCGATAACGTTGTGAATTATGAGCAAGAATCCTGTATGAGCCAGGTTCCTGTAGCCTTACATGAGTTAATAATAGGACTAGTAATATTTTTAGAAACAATACCATCGCGGCTGTTGCAGTATCGATAAAACTTACAAAAGAGCAAAAGACAGGAATCTGACAGACATAATAAAACACACCCAGAGCTTTTGCCCTGTATTGAAACAAAGGAAACAAACAGAAAAAACGTTAGGTTGCAGGCACCCATATTTGAATTACAGGAAGATTGCGGCACAGGTAATAAGGCACGAAAAGTGCGAAGCTGATGCTAAAACTTGAAACCTTGGAGTCGGTATAATGTACATTGACTAATCCGGATGCAAAAATGCAACAGTGCAACGTTTACAAACAAGTTAAAAGGCGCATTACGTATGAAGGGATGTCTATTACTATTGTTCCAAGACTTGTAATGTGACTGCACTGACTGGCATCAGTTACACCTTTTTTTCTTCGCCAACAGAAAACGAAATTGTCCTAACTGACTGGCATCAGTTACAACTTTTTTTCTTCGCCAACAGAAAACAAAATTATCTGAAAATGAAAGGACTAGTGTCCCCCGCAGTACCTGCGTTCTTTTCACAGGCATTATTCTGTATTGTATGCGTATATCATAATAGTCCTCATCAGCCTATATTTAAGTCCACTGCAGGACGAAGGCCTCTCCAATTACCCCTGTCTTGCGCTAGGTGATTCCAACATGCGCCTGCAAATTTCCTAACTTCATCACTCCACCTAGTTTTCTGCCGCCCTAGACTGCGCTTCCCTTTTCTTGGTATACATTCTGTAACTCTAATGGTCCACCGGTTATCCATCCTACCCATTAAATGGCCTGCCCAGCTCCATTTTTTCCTCTTAATGTCAACTAGAATATCGGCAATTCCCGTTTGCTCTCTGATCCACACCGTTCTCTTTTTGTCTCTTAAGGGGACAGGGTAAGCGAATATCATGAAAAAAAGCGATTTTTTGTTTTTTATCTAAATATGAAAGTACATTCTTTTCTGCATCTTTTTCAGCATCACACTTCATTTTGCGCAATTTATATCAACCAAAAAAGCGTTCTGAAAGCAAAGCGACCAGCGACACGCCCCTTTTTACACACGCTGTGTTTTTGTAGCTTTGTTTCAGCGTTATTTTGCAAAAAAACCTACAATTTTCCTAATTTTAGCTGAAAGAAAAAGCTGTATAGCAACAGTGTTCGAGTTGTTAGCCAAGAGAAGCCTGAGACGCTGTTTCTCACTTTTCACGCGTTTTCCATGTGTTGAGCTTTGGTAACGTTGGTTCTGGTGTACGTGCTGGGTATGCGCTGACAGAGCAATGCATCAAGCAACAAAACAGACTCGGGAAGCTAAACGACAGCAAAAGAAGCGCGAAACTGACCAAGATGATGACTATGCAACTCACTCCTACTGCATAAATGGGTCAAAAATTTTTTGCAGAGTGCAAAGCGTGGGATTGAAGTGATTATTTACTTTAAAGTCAGTTTTCACAAAACAAGAATTTTCGTTATGTCGGTTCAATTGTTTTCAATATGGCAAAAGCTAGCATGCTGATTTTTTGTGTGCATACTAAATGGTTATGCGGCAATATACTGAACCAAACTTAAGGCTGTACAATGAATAGTTTTTGTGAAATAAGAAGAAAATTGACAAAATTTGGTCTAAAAGCATGTCTGGGAAGAAAAAGTTTTTTTGGTTCAGTAGATAGAAGACAAAGTACTGAACAAAATGACATCAACGTCTGGACGATATCTCTATTAGTTGCTGAAAAACGTGCACCACAATATGCCCAAAAATACATGGGGAGTATAGGGCTTACCCTGTCCCCTTAATGTTAGGCCTAACATTTTTCGTTCCATCCCTCTTTGTTAGATCCGTAACTTGTTCTAGAGATTCTTTGTTAACCTCCAAGTTTCTGCCCCATATGTTAGCACCGACAGAATGCAGTGCACAGGGAGAGGCCTTCGTCCTGCTGTTGGCAGTAATACAATCAGGCTTCAAATCTCACCATGATCGGGAAGTACGAGAATCTTTCTTCATAAATGTAACACAAATTTAACAAATTTTCCATTTAACACACTGCCATCCAGTATCAACAAGAGCGTAGGAAAGTGTGATGCCTTTTTGTGACATCTTAAAAAATTATGTGGTTATAAGTGCCAAAACCACTATGTGTTTATGAGGCACGCCGCGTAGTGGGAGACTCCGGAAATTTGGACCACCTGGGATTCTTTAACGTGCGCTTAATCTCAGTACACGGGTGTTTATCTGTATGCTTTCGTACCGGCTTGATAAAACATGTCCCAATCTATTTGCCCCATGTTTCATGTACTATCATCGTGACAACATAACGATATTTCATGCCTGCCTTTTGGCGTGCTATATTACACTTGCTGCTGCACTTTTTTCCGTTATTATTTGGACGTGTACACGTGCATGGACTGCTGACTATCCCTACGTGCGCATGCCCATAAAAACGGCTGCGCGCTTGTATCTGTTGATTCTGACGAAGGCGGTGCCACGGCGGAAACGCTAAACAACATTCAACATGCAATTTTCGTAAGTGTGCCCCTTCGTTTTTTCAATATATATATATATATATAGATATAGATATATATATATATTGAAAAAACGAAGATATATATATACATGTATATATATGAATTACTCAATTATGAGATTTTACTCAGCTCGCTTCTCCTTGAACTATTTCTGTACCGGCTCGTGTGATTCATTGCATCACTAATACTATATATATATATATATATATATATATATATATTGCATGGACCAATATTTGTATTACGGGGAGATTGCGGCGCAGGTAATAAGGCACGAAAAGGGCGAAGCTGATGCTAACACTTGAAACCTTGGAGTCGGTATAATGTACGTTGACTAATCCGGATGCAAAAATGCAACAGGAAAGTGTCATGCCTTTCGTGATATCTTAAAAAAATATGGGGTTATACGTGCCAAAACCACTATCTGAAAACAATTCGTCCCACCATGTGCCCAACGGTGGACTGGCGAGCCGGGGACGCCGACCATATTTAACGCCGTGCCGGCCCATTCTTAAGGCAGACTGTCCCATTCGGCGCTGTCGTTCAGCTACATATATATATATATATATATATATATATATATATATATATATATGAGCTGAACGACAGCGCCGACTGGGACCGTATGATGCAATGATGCAATGAATCACACGAGCCGGTACAGAAATAGTTCAAGCAAAGAGAAGCGAGCCGAGTAAAATCTACCGCTTGCTTATCACGCGAGGGCATATTTCCCATCCTGCCATTCCTCTAATTTTTTTATGAGTAGGCTTCAAGAATGTCACGTGACGCTCCCTCCTAGTTTTTTTTTTCCTTCCTCCATGGTCCGGAGTCTGGCCTTCGTGGAAGCCACCTTTATATATATATATATATACAAAGGCAGTAAAACAATACACAACAGCTGATTTGACGAAACAATAGACCACGCTCGGTCATACTCTGGACCTGTCTCCATGTGAGAGCGCTGACTAACTGTGGTGTTAAGCACAAGTGATGCTTTGAAAATTATGTCATCGTAGATCTGGCTCCCCAGTCTTCGCATTTTAAGGCAATGCATTTGAAGCGAAGTACGACGCCCCTGGTAGCAGAACCCCGCGCGTTATGCTTCCAATTGTTACCACATACCAAACAATCACGAACGGTCCGGCAACCTTGCGGGCCTATTTCTACCTAAAACGCACCGCACACGATGCACAGGAGAGCGGGAGAGGCGGCTTCAGAGGTGGTTCGCTGGCCGAGGCGAGCGGAATCACGTCACGCTCCCTCCTAGTTTTTTTCCCCTTCCTCCATGCTCCGGACCCTGTCAAACTGGCCGTCACGGAGAGGCAGCTAATTCTTGTCAGGGGCCAGCGTCAAGCATTCCCGTGGGAACCACGTCGACGTTTGGTTCCCAAGGTGCCACCCAATGCCTGGTGTGCGGTGGCGATCAGGCGACATTGAAGGCGGAGTAGAAGTTGGCTAAGAATAACTGAAGTGCATTCCATCGTCCAGTGAAAACGAAAGGGATAAAAATGAAAACTTTAGTGTTGTGAGCCGTGGAGCATGAAAACCAAATCATGTAAATTTGTACATTAAACCATTCTCTCCACCATTCGACAAGGTTCGGGGCCTCTCCTACCGGAACCTGGCACGGTACCACCCATGAAACTTTTGTGGCAGCTCGGACCCTCGATTTTGCAACAGTGGCTGCCAGCTTATGGGATCAGCCGGCGTTGGCTACATCGATGCGGTAAGTGCCACGTGTTTGCTTCTCTTTTCGCCAGACTCATTAGCGCAGGCAGTCGGTAGTGGTGTTTGGTGTTATTGGAGGTTTTGTCTCGCAGACAAAACAATATAGCATCTCGAGGGCTGAATTACTACGGGGGAGGAAACGCGCGGTTCACAATGAGCATGGACTAATTTAAAGTCCAAGAGCTCCTAGAAATTCGACAACAGCTGGGCATTTCTGTTGGCCCTGTGAAAAAAAAGAAGCAACTATTGGAGCAACTAATCTCCGCTAACCTGGTTACAAAATATGTCCCCAAAGAACGGCCGCTTGCTCAGATAGAGCATAGTCCTACAACAGCACAATTTCGATGTGCGCTATAACAAAGGTAGTCGCACACGAACGCTGACCGCCTCATTGGAAGTGTTGGTATGTACTTGTCCGGATCAACGTGCACCTGACGTTTCAGGGCTTTCTTTAGATAAGGGGGTTGTCAGATTATTGGTCTGGCGATGAGAGTGGCTTGCAGTGGCGCTTGCGGCATGTGTGGCTGACAAAGGTCGCTCCTTGGAGCTTGCAATCTTGCATTTCGGCAGTCCAGTCAGAGCCCACCTATCAATAGGCCTTGGGCGGAAAGATCCTCCTTCCTGGAAGCTGCGGCCCCATGGCTTTGAGCAAAACAGGCATCAAACTCGCCGAGCTGCATCGAACAAGTCGCCCTCCTGATGCATTATCTGGCAGCGGGAGTGCTGTTGTGCCCACCTGTCCTTCAGGACAAAGGAGACCTCACCGACAGACGTGCAGCTGTGGTGTGCTGTTCACACTAGTTTTTCGCGGCCGGGGCGCGTCACCGTCACCTGGGACCTCAATTTCGCAACAGCGTGCCCAACCACGGACTACGGATGCACGTTCCTGGCCAGCACTGATCCTACGTGCTGCCTCAGGAGAGGCAACTCTTCCATGACGTTCCCTACAGACATTAATAGAAAAACAACGAGGATTGCGCCAGCGGCAGCTAGTCTGTGGCGTCTCAGCCATAATACTAATGCGCAGTACATGAATTGGCCAGAACTTAGTCCTTCAGGCTTGAAGCGGCTGTACGAGATTGCGTTTTGAAGGAGGGCTGTGTTTGAAATGTTTGTGTTTGAAGTAGTGCAGGGCAGAGGCTGTGATGTTTGATGCTTCAAGTGACTGACTGGACTGTAGCCAATCAGAGCCAGACTGAATGTTGTCTTCTGCATTAAACGAGGAAAAGCACCTGACATCGCCCTTCGGGTGACTTCGAAAGCACAGGCTTTTTTATGCTGTTGCATGAAGAACAAAAGCCGATGTGCTACTTTCCTTTCAGCAACAAAGATGTACAAACTGCTGCTAATTACATTGCAAATCAGCAGCGCCAACACCCCTTCGCTCTGCTTTTAACACAACGCTAAAATACCTTTTGGCTGCTTAGAAGATCAGCTCACCTTCCTCTAGGACATATGGTCACGCCAGCACTTCGCTCTTAGCCCCGCAGAGAACCTTCGCTCTCAGTGCTGCCATCGCTTACAATGTAAACCGATATAACCGTACCTACAACCCCGACATTCGCAGGCAAAGTACCAGTACGCGTTGCAACTGCCGCCTGGTTGTCTGCCATTTGCTACTAACATTCAAAATTTAAATGTAGGAAGCGCAATTGTCATGGCTCAATTCTAGTGTAAAAATGACTTACCAAGAAAATTTTTGAGTAGTCTTCATATAATGGACAATTCTCGCTGTCTAGGCCCGGAGCTTTCCTTATCCAAATTGCGGCCGAAACCGGCAGAGCAATGGTTATGGGAAGTTTGCGCGTTACTTTTTGTCTAAATGTCTGGAAGAGAGAAAAGAAATTCCGGATATGGTATCCTTTAAAATGAAACGTACGTATACGACATACCTCTACATATTTCTACTATTCCTGTATTATTCCCCATTGAGTGATCCACATTGCACAACTCTCTCAGTGCCCATACTACTCTCATATTCTTGCTTGAATCTAATAAAGATGGCTACGCTCTACTTCAGTAGTTAGAACTGTTGAAGCTGCAGAATATTTTGTCCAATCAGAAGGTTTAACAAATCCTAATGATGCCCGTCCGCGCCGCGTCTTCTGCTAGCAGTGACAGTTGCAGCGCAGGTCGTGGAAGCATCTACAACTGGGCATCTGTGCAGAAAAATGAGCAGTTGTGGAGCGTCGGTAGAAAATTAATTCTGACACCAAAAGATACATGCGTATTCGCGATACCTCGGGATACTCAAGCGAAAGAGGGTTGTAAATACGGAGGAAGCAGGCGCTATTGTAATAGGCGTCAGGCGCGGGTGCGATCTCTTCATCCACGTTGTACACTGTGCGCTGGCTAATATTTGTAAGCGAATATTTTTTTATTGAGTTCGCACATTTTTACCGCACTTCTACAGCACTGCTTCAAGCACTTTCAAAGCTACCTTCGTTCCTTTTGCGTAACAAAGCATCTTGAAATATTAGCACACAGGCGAGATGGCAGATGTCATTATCGGGAAGCACGAAGCTACCCATAAGGTAGGTTCGCGGTATTGTGGCAGAGAACGTGTTATAATTTAGCTACTCTCAAAGCAATTATATGTTCGTGCTTTTTAAATACCGGATAATGGCTGCACGGCGTTCTCGTAAACACCTGCCCAACGAAACATTTAGTGAATCATTAATTTCCAAACAATAGCGCTGCACCTTGCTGCGTAAGAGTCTGCGCTCGCAGGCCTATAGTACCTTGGGCTCTGCTGCGAGAAGGTAATGAAATGTAGTATAGACTATAACATTGAGGCAAGGGACTTGCTTATCTTACACATCCTTAAGTGCTGTGTCAGAAAAAGTGAAATGATTTGCTATTTTACAATTACATATGCAATTATTTATTAGATTAAACAACCACAATTTTTGCAAATCAGAAGGCTTATGAGAATTTGAAATCGAGTTTGCATCTCAAGCGTCTCTGTGAAGCTAAAAAGTGGTGCAAAGGAGTCAGAGCGTAGAAAGGACTTCGTGAAATGACACCCCTTTTTCTGGATTGTAATTATTGTTGGTGCTGTAGGCTGAAATAATAAAAAAAAACATTGTTGACTACAGTGGAGAACTTTTGTTTTGTTATCAAAGAGCTTCAAGAAAAAATTAAAAATGTTATCATATTAAACAGTTGGGAACTATAATCAAGGAAATAGACCCTCAGCAAATGTTAAAAACGAAGCGAAGAAAAATCGCGCAAAAGACACACTTGCAAGTTGCAGACAAGCTTCCGTGTAAACACCTGCCAAGGACACCCACGCGCAAAGATTGAAGGACACGCCACCAATCTAGGAACAAGTGTATAGCGACGTGGCTTCAGACCCACGCATCAGTGAAGTAGCAGTCGCCTACCACGTAGCCGGTTCGTGGGGACACATTCCACATTTACAACTGTTGATGCCGACGACCAGACTGAACTCAAAAAATACATTAAATAATAATAATAAGATATCGTTCACCTTTGAAGCTAAAGCTCGTACTAAGAATATTCCCACACACTCGCACAAGTCTTTGAGTGTGACAAAACAGGATTAATTTCAGAGGAAGAGTTCGAATAACTCTCGGCAATATTCTGGGCTGTAGACTGGGTTTTAACAAGCACGCATGCAAATTTATTCCATATATATGACTCGTAATCCGCATCTCTCATTACAACACCGAAATTGCAGTACTCATAATGCCTGTGGAGGCCTGCGAGGCCACTGCAATACTGCATTGGATCCCTCATCACCAGGGCATCGAGTGAAACTGGAGAGCCCGCCGTAGTGCTCTGCGCCCCTCTATTCACCCGCGTCGCCTTCGTGGATTCTTGAGCGCCTCTCGCAACCAGCACAAGCAGCATGGCAAAAGGACAGCCCGTTCTAAAGAGAGTGAGAGCTCTGAAAGCGGGAGCCAACCAACGCAAGGGGGTAATCCGTGCTAGTGTTCCCCAAGGCCCACACCTACTTCCTTGCCAGATGGAGGCAGGTACTGCTACATAAGCACCGCTCCGGCGTCGTTCTCATAGCAAACTTACTGGAGCGGCGGTGGTACTTCCGGCCACATTCTCTACGTCCCCGCATCATGACTCTCTTCCACTGCATGACCCCGGTTCCTTGACTGCCTCGGTGGGCCAAATGCAACTCAAGAGCCACACAGGTGCCCCGACTCTGGCGTAGCCAGGCGACCAACCTACCCTGCCTATTCCACATAATATACAGGCGTATATACTAGAGGCATAGGTTGGTAAAGAGAAAGCAGCTCACTCAGTCACGCAATTTATAATTGTTTAGAGCTTCCATGAACTCAGTCCCAAAATTTTACTCAGCCGGGCCTACTCAGGAGTTCAACTCATCAACTCATTCAAACTCACTCACCGGAATCGCAATCTAACAGGTACAATTACCCTGGCAACTTCCCGCGCAGGTTTCTCGTCCACTGAACACATGAAATGTTGAAGATCTATATACGATATTGACCCTATTCGTGGCGATCCCGTGGGCTCTGCCATGCCTGATCCCGTTGTGACGCGTCCATTGCTTGCCTCAACTGCCTCCGTGTTTACGACGGATGCGTATGACGACGATGCGGCTTAGCAAACCTCTGCTCGGGAGATATCGTTGACGGCGACTAGGTGGATGACACGAAGCTTTGCCCACAGCTTCAGAGAGCATGCAAAAGCGCGTTCGATGCCGAATATTCTACGCCCAAACGGCGCGAGCAGCGTATACGGTGCTTTCTCTAAAAGCGGGGCTTAGTATGTATTCCAAGCTATCCAAACTTCCCGCTCATGAATTGAATCGGGATTAGTGTGTGTTGCTCTTCGTCCTATATTTGGTAAATATTTTGAAGCAGCGGCTTGTCACGTTTCCGACTTAGTAATATTCCTCGGTGCGGTCACTATCTGGTTATTTTCTACCTAATCGCTCGCGGCTGTGCTCAGTTCCATTAGAATTGTTCTTGCTGCGCACAAGGCTTGCAACGCAGCTGTTCTGTACATTGTAATGCCTTGTAGCAAAGACGTATTATAGCTAGCAACTCGCTTACCCTTGTGGACCACCACGAAACATTCAGCTTCTATAATTCGTGTGCTGTCGGTGTCCACACACAAACACTATATACAAAACACACACACTACACACATACACACATATATACACATACACTATATAAATAAAAATAAATGATGGTACTTAGTGCACACATATTCAAGGGTGCGCCCATTCGTCCATTCTTGACATGCTGGCGAAAGAGTGGGCGTAAGTTTCCGGGCCAGTTGGGGTAGATGTGTATAGATACTGTGCGCGAAACCTACTATGACAGGAATCGGCCCTACTCGCTTACAGAGCGGTACTCATTCTTGCCGACGTACCGGGGTTGAATTTCTTTCCTTGAAGGTTAGCGGTACAATGCTGGTGGATGAGCAAATTTCTGTATCCTCGAGGAAAGTTGTACAGACAGTTGCAGCAGCGGTCCGCGAACTTGGCCACACATATTCCTTGCATTGCTTAATATCACAGCCACTATTTTTGCAGCCAACTACTGCACATGGCTTCAATTCCACAAGATTCAATACAGCATGATTGTAGTACAGTGCCTTAACGAATACTCAGTTGCATTTCCGACAGCTAATCGCACAGAAGCAAGGTAGAAGCGGTAATGGTTTTGTATTCGTGCGCGGTCACTGAGGCACCGTATACGGCGCGCCACCTAAAGCGCCATCACGTTTCCTCGAAAAAAACGAACTGCTCCGCGAGAAGGGTCAATACATGCAGCAAAGTATTGTGCAACAGCACCAAATAAGGTTCGCAGCTCTTTAATCCACACCCCAGCTAGACGTGACGTGGCAGGACCCAGTACATGAATATTTATTAACCTGCTTTAGTACAAAGAATACAGTAAGAGTCGTTGAGCACAGCGTAACAGACTACTACCCTATATTTCAGAATTTAGGCTTTATAATTTCTAAATCCAATTTGGAAATCTGAAATTTATTTTTATGATAGAATCAACCGACTGGACCGCGTATTACGTGAATCATGCGCACAAAAGACTCATGAGGGGGCTGCTTCTACATATCTCGAAAAAAATTGGCTCCATAAATAGCGTTAGAAACCGAGCCATTCATCTTTGAAGCTAAAGCTCGTACTAAGAATATTCCCACACACTCGCACAAGTCTTTGAGTGTGCCAAAACTGGATTAATTTCAGAGGAAGAGTTCTAATAATGGCAATAATAAGAGGCCCAACTGGCAGGGTATGAATAAATTCTTAAATATTAAACACCACGCACACATAGTCCCGTCCAACTGATACCGTTTATGCCTTAACACTTCTGTTGCACTAGCGATCCTCCAGTAGATTCCACATCTACTTGTGACCAGACTTGTGATCGCATTCCGTTGAAGTGCGGCCGATGTTACGTTGGGCAGACGGGACGCTGCGTGAATGACCGGCTCAAGGAGCATAACTACAAAGTTAACAAAACGCCTTCAGATCATCAAGTCCAGATGAAATTTTATATTTAGGTATATCATCACTTAGGGCAAGTGGACATATCCTAGACACTGTTAGCCAATCTCGTCAGACACTGTTAGCCAATCTCGTATCATATTAGTTTTTACTGAACCGTCTCGTATCACAGCACACATTGATAAAAAATAATTTTTTCATATGTGCTGACTTTCCTACCTGGTAAAATTTCATCTATTATCTTAGCAGTACGATTTTCGGCCAGTGAGAGTGGCAAGATGGGCTTGTTGGTTCATCATGAAGGCAGTATTTCAGCGCTTCGTAATGACGAGGACAAGGAGACATACGAACACACAGGCGCTACTCTAGTGCCATTTAGTGCCATCCAGCTTCAACGAACAAGGTTCAAGGCTTTTAAAGTCCGAATACCCAACTGATGTGTTGGTGTCGGTCGCAGAGGGTGTCCTTCGACGCAAGAAAACCGGTGCTGGTTCTTCCAACGCGCATGCTAGGCCTCCTTTTCAGAAGCGTAATGTAGCAGTTATCCCTTCTATCCATCAAGTGTCGCACAATCTGAAGAAACTAGCTGCTCGGGACAATGTACAAGTTGCTTTCTCAGCACCCAGCAAGCTGGGTAGGTTATGTAGTACTACTGACCCGACTGAGAAAGTAAAGAAAAGCTGCAAAAAGCAACACAAGAATGTGTTCACTGAGTGCAGATCGGGCGTCGTTTATCGCATTCCGTTGAAGTGCGGCCGATGTTACGTTGGGCAGACGGGACGCTGCGTGAATGACCGGCTCAAGGAGCATAACTACAAAGTTAACAAAACGCCTTCAGATGGTTTTCTAGCTATTCATTGCCATAATTGTGGGTGTCTCCCTCTCTTTGGCAAAACGCAGATAGTTGGAAGTAGCAAGTGTGAACTAACCCGTCTAATAATCGAGAGTGAGCAGATAAACCATCATGATGACTCTTGTATTAGTAAGACTTCCCTAGCGTTGAGTGACAAGGAACTTGCTTTTTTGCGCATGTGCAAGTAAATTTTCATTGCTGTTTGCACGCCCTGTTTTGTCACCCTGCTCCCCGCGAGCAATGTGGCTCACGTGGTCGGTGACGTACTTCCATGGCACTATATTGTTCGGCCTGGTCAAGGCAATAAATTTCGGCCAGGTTACTCAACCGAACCTCCTTCTAAGCTCAGATTAAGATAGATTAAGCTCAGCAGATAAAATCAAGAAGGCAATCGACAAAGGCTTGCTGGTTGGAAGTGTATTCATAGATTTAAACATTTAACAAAAGCTTTTGACTCATTTACTTACGAAATTCTTAGATAAATTTAAATCTTCTTTATCTCTACCTATCTAGCCAATTGTACTCAAGTGACAATATCCTATGAACATAAATCAAGGCGTTCCTCAGGACTCTCTTGTGCTCTCTCATAATTGCCAACTGAGTCTGGCATGCAGGTTACATTTATGTCGACGAGCTACAGCTAACATACTGTAACTTCCTGGCATCTCAACAACACGTTGAGAATAAATTCGCTAAAAACAGTTATTGTGATTTGCTGCGACTCATTACGATAGCGTAATTTTTTTTTATGTAAACGAGTCCCCCTGACAACTGTCGATGAATAAACTTGAAATATACAGCCTCGTGCTCCCTTGCATTCCATACAATGCCATCTATTGTCCTTGTTACATTTATCTTCGTGTCTTAGTGCTCTTTGGGTTCCCAGCATAGCAGGCAAATTAGTTTGAACTAAGTATTGCGCTCCTAAGCACGAAGACATGGTATCAAATACCGGCCGCGGCAGCCGTAGTGAGGCACACCGTAGTGCCTCACTACAGTGTACCTGAATCCTATCGTTGGAATAAGTACATAAAACCCCAGTATTTATTTTCATCTTTAAGCATCTATAATGGTCTAGGCCAGTGCTCAATATATATGACAGTAACCTGAACTCGGCACTCTTTCCAATCGATGAAAGCCATATATTCCGCAAGAAGACAGTTCTACGATATTATCCGTTGTAATCGACAAAGATTGCTCTGCCTTTTCTGATAGTAATATATAGTCATCATGCCAAGGGTAGCGAGCCGTGTCGACAGATGGCGAATAACGCGACATCCACTCATGTAGGACGTCATACTTACCAGGGTATCCGTGTCATTCCACTGATACGCACGACATTTTGGAGTGACGACTAAGATCTTCAGCCTGGAAGTAAAATATTGTACCAATAAATATATTTAGGCCCTACCACGGCCAAGCAATCTAAATACTTTTATGGTTACTTTTTTCTTCGCGCACTACACATTCAGGCGCTCGGGTGGGTGTTCTGCGACATGCAAAAACCAAGCGAGAGGAGAACGTAGAGTGCTGCACGGCCTGGATTTTCCGACCCGGGCCCAGCCTGAGCCCAAAAGTGGCTTGAGTTGGCCCGTACGAGCCCGACCCGGTGATTACATACCTGGCCCGTACCCGGCCCGAACCGGCCCGGCCCAGTTCTGTTCGATCCACTAGCCTTTGAACCTCTACGAAGCTAGATCGAGCTCTGTTTTAACAGCGTAGCTGTTTATGCCGGGTCTAATGTGTCAACCACGAGCAGAAAATGTGAGCTGATCCTGGCGGTTGTGCAGAAGGGGTCCAAGCGCATTGGCACATACCCATGTGAACTAGCAAAGCTGGGCCTGCATAAGTCTAGCTAAGCATGATTGAGACTACTTAAGCTTATTCAGTCAAGGATAGCCAATCGATAGTCAATCATTAGCTAATTCGTAATCGATCAGTAATTAAGTTCCGGAGAATGCTGGGGATGACTTGGTAGTGCTTAGCCTAGCCCAAATACGTGACCAATACCTTGCGATAGCCAATCGGTAGCCAATCAATAGCTAATCGATAATCGATCAATACTTAATAAATTCCGGAAAATGCGGTGGATGACTAAGTAGTGCTTAGTCGGGACTAAAAGCCAGGACTAGCTAGGTGTCCATCAGTTCCGCTATCTCTTCAGCGTTGCGCCTCCAGTGCAAGCTACGCTAATTTTTTTTTTGTAAAGATACTGTCATGTGATCGACCTCTGCGCGGCGGTCGTCAAACTGCATCAAAGCAGTCTTTTGCCCTGTGGCCCCGCTGGCTGGCTGGCCGGCGAGCACACAGAGATCATTATTCGAATATTCCGTATGAAAACGCACACAATGGACAGAAAGAAAAACAGAGGGACCAGGCAGGCAGCAGCCACCAAGAGGGGCACAATGTCTGCTTATTCTAGGGAAGAGGATATACAAAAATACATCCGTTCATCGCTGTCACGGAGCGGCATATTTTCGAATGGTTTGGACGCTGATTAACGACACGCCGAATTACGGGCGTCAAACACGTGGGCTCCTGACTGTGCAGCGTATAATGCATTCGACATCGACACGCCGAATTACGAGCGTCAAAAAACGTGGGCTCCTGACTGTGCAGCGTATACTGCATTCGACATCGACACGCCTAATTACGGGCGTCAAAAGCGTCGTGGCCGCTCGGGCTGCCATCTCGATTCCAGACGCGTCACGCCGATTACGGACCCCGAAGTGTGCGCGTACGGCCACGTGGTAGTGCCGGGCTCAACCTTGGCCCTTGACATTGGGAGAGAGGCTAATCTGCGGCTCTTCGTCCATAGTGAAAGGGCGCGGCCAAGATTGTTGGGAGCTAAGAGAGCTGAATTCGGAGAACGCTACATAGCGGCAGTTTCCCTACCTAGGGAACTAGGGAAAGGAGAGGCTATTTAGGCGCGTGTTTTGGGCCCTGCTGATTAGTCTAGAAGCTGATCCTGTAATCTGCGGAGAAGTAGTCAAGGAGCTAGCGCCGTCCAGTATCGCCTGGGCCGCCTAGCCGCGTCGGAACTCCAAGTAACTAGTTAACGTACGAGACGTCAAACCAGCGTCTGCAACGAAGTCCTCGGTAGTCCGCCTCAAGTTAGCTCAACCTGCTTGAGGGAAGTCGTCGGATCTAGACTCCCGGAAAACCCAGCCCAGCAATTCGCATCAACCTCGACAATATCGGACCGCCAGCCTTCTTCGGGAAAGCTCTGTGCACCGACTTCACGGTCTATGGACTTGCTGCTGCTGCCCGGCCAAGCGTATGACACCATTTGTTTTTCTTTTGAACTTTGATTGCTCTTGAACTTTATTTTAGTGAAAACTGTTAAGTGTATTCTTGTGTATTTGATCCTCGCACTCTTTCATTTTTATATCTACTGTTAATCGCTCGTATTTATTTGTCCTTATCATTGTGTATATTAAGCTCAGGTGTGTTAGTCTGTCTTGTGTCTTTCTTTATTATTGTATTTTATTAACTTGTGTGTATTTATCAGCCTATAAATATCTTGTTTTTTTGTTTACTCCCGACTCTGACTCTTTTCACTGTGCTCGCTTGCGTACGGAACGACCAACCCGCTTGTCTACCCCGTCGATCGACTTCGCGCCGACGACAAATCGGGGACAGCTGTGGCAATCGCCATGCTCTTGTTTTAAAGTGTGCAAGTCAGACAATTTCTGTTGTATTTCGTCTGAATAGATAATTTGTTTTTAATAATTTTGAAGCTCTCAAATATTACAATCGGAGCTAAATTGTCACTCGGGAAGTTGTAGGCCATCATAAAACATGTCCGATCGGTATTTCTGTTGCTCTATACATGCTACCAAAACATTTTTTAAGCGATATAGAAATCCTCCAAAACACGAAAATATACCACGTGACAAGTCACACGGCACATTTTTATTGTGCCGCTCCATAAGTTTTCTTTTTAGCTTTATTCGGCTTGATTATAATGATTTCACTTTTTCAGTCGACAATATAGTCATCCTTGTTTCGCAATATGAGAAAATGTTCACTTGTTCCCGTACAGTTAATGTACAACGCAGGTAACGTAGTTTGCCGCCCGTCAGATTGGGATATAATCTGCTTGTTGACGTGTATTCGCAAGGAACCCACCAAGCACTATAGGAACACAGAAGGCTGCGAAAGCGAACATTCAGTCACTTAACGGGTGGAAATAGCGGTCAAAAGAATGATGCACTCGACATAATAAAATTTTCTGCGGTCCGTTTTCTTTTTCAGAATCTCTCACCAGTGATGAAGAATTTTGTGGCATCCGCGTAGGTTTAAAGTATCTTACAACAGTGGACACTTGAAAGTCGTAATTAGCTGGACTAATTGAGTGATTAACTATGGCGGAACAATCTACTAGCTTGAACGATAATGAAGAAAAATCATGGACACCAGTAGCGAGTTTCACTTATTCGCCACCACTTTATTTACGAACTCTAAGAGCTTGCCTAAGACTTATTTAGTTTTGCTATTAAAATGATCCTGCACAACGCAGTGCAATGCGGCACATCAGTGACCGCTGCCATATCTACATATTTCTCTGCAGCAAGAAAATATTCCGAACTCTGCCTCTAGGCTCGTATTGTGAGCTTCGCAAATTTAATCAGCTGTACTCAAACTGCTTGAATACCTGAAGATTGTCCAGGGAATTCTCTCACAGCAAATTTCACACGATCAAATATTTTCCAATTTCTTCAATGCCATTAAAATGTAAATATATCTCCAACTCTTCATGTTCATTCGACTTTGTGATGTCTCGCAATTATTGAAATTCTCCCTTCGGCACCACTACAACACGTCCCCACGCGTTTCCCCTTGTTGACAGGCGTGGTCGGTGTCAAGGTACCTCCATTCTAACATCGGGTCGTTCGTATCTCGCATGAGCACGATCACCTCTAGGAATTCGAGGTCTAATCCCCTGGTAGCATGATGACAACAGTTTATCCATTCTTAATGTTTAACTATTCTTAAGATTAAGATTAGTTTAAGATGGTTCCGACAAAACCCATCTTAAGCTTATTGTCGCATTTGATATGTTAGCACACAAGCAATGTAGCGACCACGTAACGGCACCTGTACTGCCCAAGAATCTATTTAAAATCTGCAGTGGCTCTCCTGAGATTTCAAGTGATTCGGCTATACGCGACATACACTCTCTGCATGTTCGGTCCCGCTTCGTTACTACCATCGCTCGCCAAGGTTGTCCCACGACTGGAGGACACATATAGTGATGACGGTGGAATTACAACAAAGGAGTGACGTCGATAGAACTACGACAGCATTATGACGACGTCGGCATGATGACAATGGGATTATTCGGAAGTGGTGACCATATATTGCGACGACGCAATCACAAAGCCATGAGGATGGTGTATTAATCACGATTGATTTACGGCGGGACAACTATAACAGAATGACGCAGGACGAAGGTAGTATGACGGCGACGGCAGGACAGTTAGATGACATTTTGAGAAATTATGGTGATGTTGCAAAAAATGTGTACGACGGTGGCCTGGTGACAATAGGATGAGGATAAATGTATGGCGACAATGCCGTGACGACGACTGTATGATGAAAATGGCGGGACGAATGTGTCACGATGATCAGATGAAGAAGCTGGAATAACGGCGATGGGACAACCACGACAGCATCGCGACCGCGGTGTGAATACAAATGCATGACGACGTCCGCATCTCGACGATGCAAGGACGACTATGGCATGCCAACGGCGACATCACGATTGAATGAGGACAGCATGATTACAAAAGAATGACGTCGATGCAACTGCGAAGGCGGTATGAGGATGACCGTATGACAACAATTCCATGACGTTTCTGAAACAATGGCGATAGTAGGGCAGCGTTACGAGAACAACGCGCCCAGGTCGGCGCGCACAATATTGGGCTTTTCCACAGTACACCGAAACGGAGCAGGGCCACGCGCTGCACCTTAAACAGTTTTAAAGCTTTTGCAGTGGGTGCTATCCGCGACTGGTGCCGCCGCGACCCTGCGCTTGTTTATACGAGCAGCCGAGGTTTCTCGCTCTTATGAGCTTACAGACTCTGTATCCAATGAATACACTTTTCGAGCAAACGATCTGAAAACTGACTGAAAACAAGTTATATGGTGCACTATATAAGGAGTGTATAAGCTAGTTCTCTAGCTAGTTATATGATCTGACCAGTTTCGCGATATAATCGGTTCTAATCGCATCGAATTTCCGCCCTTTTTCGAAGCGGCGACGACCCGTTAACTACCAAACTATATCACAGGAAGTGTTGGCCATACAGCAAAAAAAGAAAAAAAAAGCAATGGTCCCCAATCTATGCTGTGAATGCGATTGGACAGGGAAGCTGTAAAAACGACAACTATAACGATTACCCATTGCGACGGAGCTTGAAATTAATCGCATGGTGACATTCACACGCACTTCAACAATTAGCGTGAAGAGTTTCAACTGCCTGTGACATACCTTGCGCCGCAACTTCGTGCATCTACAAAAAATGGACCAGAAAAATGCCCTTAACCACACTTATGCTGCACCTCGCATGCACGCTGCTCTTCAGGAGCCCTCAGTATACGTGGTCTTCCTACAGCACTGTCACAACACAAATCGGTTGCCACGCGAGTTCTTTGACTTACGAAAGTAGGTCAAAGTTGCCGCTGCAGCTTATGCATTAACTGCAGCTTATGCAATCATATTCTTTACTGGTAAACGCCCTAGGCGAATGCAATGCGCAATTTTCGTTCTTTGCCCCACATGGCAGGCTGCCACCACGGATGGATGGATGGATGCTATGAGCGTCCCCTTTGAAATGGGGTGGTGGGTGGCGCCACCAAGCTCGATATTTTGCCTAATACCCTACCTTTATTTTGGAGACACACGCAAATACAAAGAATTCCACGCATCAACCTTTTTGAATCATTACTGGGAACTTCTTACTGGGTCTGCATTGTATGTGGTCTCCCTACTTTTCTGCCACCAAACCTCCAACTGTCTCTTACTAATCGCTACAGCGGACATGTTTACTTTGCCCCTGCTATCCCTGAAGCCAAGGGCTTCAAGGAGGTCAGAGGAGCCTAGATTTGCAGCTGGGTAGATTTCTTCACATTCAAATAAGATGCGCGGAGCCGAGCGCCATCTGGTGGTGCTGCAAGGCACCCAGAAGCGCACGCGGCGCGCGCCTCCCGCGATTGGTTGAGGTTGTGCCTACGGACACGACATACCCATTAAGATGTAGAGCTATACAGCTTCGCTATAATATTGTAGCGTTTGCGTGCCAAAATCACGTCGTAGTTTACTCCTTATTGTTCGCCAAACACGTAGCCAAACTAATACGGTTACAAACGCGAGTTTTATTGCGTCCGTCAATCTACTGCCATCTGCGGAATAACGTGTTTGCCGAGAGGTTTATGATGATAATGATAATGATTTAATGACCTCCCCTTTGAAAGGAGCGGTGACAAATAGTCACCTAGCCTGTGTGATTTATAATCAGGTATGTTATACATGTTTTTTTTCTGGCATTTTGTATACATTTAATTTATTTTTTCGTCAATATCTACCTTGTACCTCTACCTATGACTAAGAGATCAAATCAGGTCGTATTAATCTCTTCCCTGCTTTTTTCCACCAATACTCTAAAAGTCTCTTGCTTATCTTGACTGCTGACCGGTTAATGCTTCCGTCCACTTTAAACTCAAGCGCCTCTGGAAGGTTTACGTTGCCTACTGTTCTCACTGGGTTAATCCCTTCACAATGCATTAGGATGTGTTCAGTGGTCTCCGGATGTTCACTGCAGCATGCACATGGCTCATCTAGTTCCGAATACTTTCCCCGATATGTGTTGGTCTTCAGGCAACCAGCTCGAGCCTCAAACAGGTAGGCACAGCCCTTAGTGTTATGGACAAATTTTCCCTTCTAATTGCTTTCTTCTCATTCGTGAGAATGTCCATGGTCTTTGTTTTCATTCTTTGCATCCAATTCACTGTCTCTATTTTTGCCACTTTTTTTCCTAATGAGTCCTGGTCGTCTATCTACAGTTTGAATTATCCTGTACTTGGTTGCCAACATTCTTGACCTCTTCCATCATTCTGTGTCCAAGTTTTCAGACAGATCCATGTTCCCGACTCTTTCCTCAAAATTTTGCTCTGCGCTTTTCTGACTTCAAAAGTCAAGAGTTCAATGGCAGCAACGCAGGTAGCCCAATCTGGTGACGCAGTTTCTAACCAAACAGCACGCAAGACAATTATTGCAGTGACCTAACATTAACACATATAGTACCTCATTATCATCTTTCACCTGCTAACGAATCGCCAAGCGCAAGGCACACTTTTCTGTGTCGGAAGTTTATCGAATGTAATCGCTGGTTCTATGTGTTCTTTAAAGTATCACCGAGTCTTGTGCAATGAGATTTAGTGTGCGACGAGAACGTTCCGCGAGCTATTTGAAAAAAAGGTGGCGCGTCTCTACGCACAGCACATCTGAGACAAAGGTGCTCAACGCCATCATTGTGCCAAGTCTTACTTCTTTCGCAGGGCACAGTTTCGCCCAATAAATTGCTAAAGTCGTAACCAAGTTTTAACATCACCTTTCTTCGCCGCCACTACAACGTGACCTTGTTGTAGTTAACTGCCTGCGCAGAGCATGGGTAGCGACATCATCTTTAGCGTGGAGTACTTTTTTTTTGTTGATGACTCTGAGGCAATAGAAAATTGTTCAAACACAATGTAGTTGGACTGCACACCACAAGTTGTCGCAACCAGCTTTGCTACTACCCGTCACTGCTCCGTCAACCCAGTAATCTGTAAACGTTAAGACTTTGGCGGACAAACTAAAGCTCTTCAGATAAATGCCTGTGACATCCAATAGTCGCTACACTCGCTGACATTTCATTACGCATGGCAAAAAGACAACTACCATTACACAACTTTCGAGCAGTTTCCAGTGCCTTATATACGTGAGCCTAAAGCGTTCTGAGCAACGTTGCGTTACCTGCCCTTTCAAGACCTTTACATACCGTATCGGAACGCAAACGTAAAGAAAACGCTTAAAGAAACGTCGTGACATCTTTACACACACGCGTATCCCCATGCCTATTCACGCGGGAATATATATGAATCGGGCGAGGCACTTATATCTAGGGTTTCAAGTGAGCAAAAATAACATCCGTGCATAAAGGAATTTATTAACGTACAAAGCACGAAATTGCTTAGATAACGCTATTCTTTGCGTACACGAGACCTTTGTCGTTTGGTTGATGAAGGTTTTCTAAAAACTTCTCAAACGTTCTTGCAGCGCAGTATGTTCTATACCATCATTGAGAATGTGATTCCAGCCTAAAAGGGGAATTTTTCTGGTTGCTACATTAAATTGCTGGGAGAGAACAAGCCACTAATCATAGCACCTTTCTAACAAAAACTTATGCTCTGCGTTCTTACCTAGGCTTCTCGCGTTTAACACTTTCGCGTGTTACGAACAAGCAACGACTTCTTTTTTCAATGAAACGTAAAACCATTACGCACTACAAAAAATACCGTCCAGCTGAATACGCATGCTGCCTAAGTCATCGGGTTGCAGTGGTTTACATACGCTACAGAAAGTCGCAGTTTCGCCCGAAAGGCCAAGCATCGATGGCGATAGGAAATTCGTGGATAGCTATACCAAGTAAGGACAGTAGTTTTATCGGCCGTATAAACAGTAAAGATAGGCATACTAACTAAATAAACAAGCATGGTGTCAGGCACGCACAAGCAAACATCACTTGACCGCGGAAACTGTCAAAGCGCTGGAGTGCGTAAGCGCGGCAGCAGCAGCGAGCGCATTAACCCTCTTGCAGCCGCTCGCATCAAAAACTAAAAACCTCAAAAAGCCTCAAACCTCAGCTCATGGCGGTCTGTCCCCGCCACAGATGGATTTCAAGATGCAACGGCCCGGCATGCGCGAGCGGCATATTACGCGCCGCCTCCCTCCCTACCCTCCCCCCGGAGCCTTGTGGCCTGGGCGTATAATTATTCTTTCTGAGGTTTTACGAGCCAAAACCAGTTCCGATTATGAAGCACGCCGTAGAGGAGGTCTCCGAATTAATTTTGACCACCTGGTGTTCTTTAATGTGCACTCCAATTTCTGAGATCGTTTGGCGACTTCGGCGTCTGTATAGGCCTAACGAGACGCGCCGGCATAGATATAAACGACAGGATGGTGGCTAATACGGATATCTCGCCGGTTATTTTTGGCTATGTTTGGCCTAATGAACCAGAGTGGGTCCTTACGAGTGTGAATTTTCGTTTCTGTACGTTACACTTAGCGTTGAACTGACGGGTACCAGAACGTCAAAAAAAAAAAGGTACTCGCGTTTCACGTACCTAAGATTTTCACAATGCACCTGCAAGCTGGTGCTTTGACAGAGCGCTGGTAAAACCCGAACTCAACAACCTTGATAATAACTTACCTTGAAAGGAATGGTAGGTCTGCATCCACGTCGGAGCCAAGACGTAGGCCTATTACATCAATGTTTCAGAGTGGTGGCTACGTTCTGAAACGCGAGTAATGCCATTAACGGTAAACATATTTACTCCTGGAGTACGCAAACACTAGAATTACAAACAACTACGCTGCTTTCCATTGAGTGTGAGACGAACGATTTGTATCGAAAGAAGCGCCCCTCTTTTGTCTGCAATGAAGAGCTCATCAGCGCTGACTGAATCGGAAACTTGAATTATGCCCCGACATCCTACTTTATCTCCGTTTGTCGCGTGTTTTAATTAAGTGGTTAGTACTTGGCTTCACCGTGAAGCAAATAGCTAAGATGCCTTTGTGCGTTGACAGTTTGATAACAAGTCCTTGAATTGTACAAGAAACTAAGCGCTGCCATAATACTTCTACATTCGGGAGTCTTGACCGCACCACTGAATAGAAGCGCTTTGCATAACTGTTGTCATACTGATTTTCATGCATGTAACTTTTCACCGGTGTAATTCGACTGGTATGGACGGAAAATGGGAATTAAGAGTCAAAGTGGTTTGCATGCTATTAAACCCACCTTTATTTTCTTTGCGGTTTGACTTGTCAGATTGACTTCCATTAATGCATGAGAATCGGCGACATTCCACTCTGTAGTCTTTGCCATGGCTTCGAAATAACTGAGCTGCTTGTTTTCTTGATAGTTTATTCCTAAAACGAGCTTGTTTGGGAAATATTCTTTTATCTGTCCCAGGGACAGCCACTCTGCAGGATAAAAGAATAGTAGCACAGTAAGTGTTGTGCGCTCTTAAGGCCGCCTTTCTACGCTAAGACTCGCCGATATTTACATCATTGACTGCATTCATGCTAATGGTGAAAAGTTGTCGTATTTGCTGACACCAAATACGCGAATGTAACAAATGCGTAAGAAAAGGTGGTTGGCGCACTAGAAAAATTGATGTTGGGTTAGTTGGTACAGAGTCATTTGGAACGAACACAAAGACCGCCAGTGTGATTGTCCTAACCACTTTCCTTCGGCCATTCAATAATACTTTAAACTGGTGAACTGAATTTATAATGATGCGGACCTTCGCAAGTGTACTAGTGTGAAAACATATTTTGCTTCTTCAGGTTTTGCAGCGATGTTGATTGATTTACAAGTGGTCAGTTGCCTTAGCGAATACAAGGAATTTTCATGGTCTAACTAAATTTTCAGCGAGCAATATTATAAGGCACGTGGTAGAAAAGTAGCCTCGCCGTCAGTGCAGACATATCTAGCTTAGGCAACGCCTGCAGTACCAATGTTGCCGCGTGGCACGAATGCGTACACCTATCGAACTGCTGACTACACCGCGGTTTGCCAACCCGTTGCACCCTTTGCGTCAATATTCACGTCAGAAATGAGCAAACGGCAGTCTTTGTAACAATTTAAAAAGCATCATAACTGAGCTCCAACTGTCACTTCCCGTATAATTATTGCAAATAAGTGATAACTCCCTTATAATCTACATCAATATTGTAGTCTATAGTTGCTTATCCTAACCGCAACAATTTCTCCGCACAGCTTCCCCACAGAGCTATCGTGGTAAAGCTAGCAAATATACAAATTCGCTCCCAAGACCGAAAGTGGAAACTTTCACTGCAGCCTATAATGCAATCTCATTCGCAATCTTATCCGCAGTGGTTCAGTCATTGTTGTTGAGCACTTCGTGACGCCCGAGTAAAGGAGTGCTGCGCTGAGAAGGCGCCTTCACGCGGTACGTCCGTTCCTTTCGGCTTGACTCGAGCGCAAAGCGATAAGTTTTTATTTGATATTACGATCATTTGTTTTTTATATGTGTTAGGTTATCCGAGCAACCCGCGAGTGCGTTGTTCTGAATGCGAGTGTTCTTAGGGGTAGGAAGAAACGCTGAGTCGGTGCGTGAAGCGAACGGCGCATATTTTATCTGTAGGATGTGTGTGCTAGGGTCCCGGCTAAACAGTCTAGGGCAGGAGAAGGATGTGCTAGCTAAGAAGAGAAAGGAGGAACAAGAAAAGCTAGCCTACTTATACATGAAGCTGTGGACTACCATTCCGCAAGCTAATGAACGCATCGATGGGAGCACCTCGAACGGAGCTGCGTCCGATGCGACAACAGCTAAGGAAGCCGAAACCACCACGCCAGAAAGCAGTGGCGGAAACTTCTGTGGTGGTCACAATGGGTCTGACGTTCCGGCCACAGAGGACAACAAAGCGAAGGGTGACATTACGACAGGAGGGGAGGACGTCGCGGCCCCACGTGTAGCTGTCGGCGCCGAGTTGCAGGAAAAGCATCCAGTAGTCTTTGTTGGCGATTGCAACATGCGTAAAATAGAACCGGCGATAAACGAGAGTAGGTGCAGGCGAACGAGTCCAGGTTACCGCGCTTCTGGGCAAACAGATTAGAGAGGTGATAGCGAAAGCCAAGGAATGCATGTGGGACACAGTGGAGGAGAGGCACCTAGTGGTGATAATGGGCGGAGACTGATTTCTCGACACACACTTCTCGTATTTCTAAAGGCACGCCCTTAATTCGGACACCTTTCTTTCGTTCTTAAGCGCGACGGAAAACGTTCTGTAAGAGCGCCGGAAGAAGGGCACATTGTCCATCGCTTGCTTGTGATGGAAGACTCCAACACGAAGGAAAGTACGGCGAATACGACGACCGCCTGGGCTTCAAAGCGTCAGGGCCAGGGCGCAAGCGTGGGAAGCGTGCAGCAAAGCGGTGTTGCCCCGTGGTGACATCGAACTGAACGCCGCCTCCGAACTCCGCAACCGAACGTCGCATCCGTCCCCGTCAACGGCGGTGACGCGCCCAAGGAGGTTATAAAAAGAAGTTTTTTTTTTTATAACCTCCTTGGACGCGCCGTTTGTAAGGCCGATATGGACAGCGCCGAGTTCGGCGCGCTCATCGGAGAAAGAGAAAAGAACACAGTCCTAGGCGCGCGCGCCGGCGAACATGTCCTAGCACACGGCCCTGGCCCTTCTCGCCGCGACCTTGGCGAAGCGGCGCGCGCCGACGGGAGGCTAAGGAAAGTTCCGGAGCTGTCAAGAAGACAGAGGGAAAGGAACGTAGCCTTCCACGTACTGAGGCGCCCACCCACTTTCTCGGCGCCCCTTTCCCTTTCTAGATTTATCGAGCGAGCTCCTATAGGAGCACGCCGCACGATATAATTCGGTTTTAAGTCAGACACGGGCTGACTGAGGCAGTTAAAATGCCAACCACTCGATGAAATTGGTGTTGTTTCCACCCACATCTGACCACATATTTTGCGCATTACGGGAAGTAATCCTTTTGTTCACTTCTGTAACGAACACACGTGAGAATTCAATGATCAGGCAATGGACGCGTTCCTCGACGTCGAAGTTATCTCTGACGCATCGGCTTCTGTGATCACGCAAATCCGGCACAAGTTGAGCAAGTCTCGACTCGACGCAACCAAGATGGCTTCTTGTTCATTTCATGGCGCTGCGAACTGGAATGAACGGAGGTGCAGGCTTAAGCAGAAGTGCAACCCTCATCTCTGGTACACTCACTATAGAGGTCATTTACTCTAGCTCGCCCTCGTACGTGCTGCCGAGTCGTTATTACACTCGGCCATCATTGGCGTCTCTAAACAATGCATTCCAGGCAACTGCAACGGCAGCGGTAGATCTTTACCCTGTTATTGAAACAACCTCAGAGCCTATTGCGGCGATGTCTGTGGAAGCAGTGTTCAAAGAAATAGGAACGACAGCACAGAAGATCCTTGACAATTTTTTTGTTCTTGTATAGGTTACGCCTGCAATACAGCGGCAACAACTTATTCGGAGCTTCTTCCTTCCTTTCCTGCCTTCTGGCGGGGAACTCAGATGCACTAGCGGAAGCGTCCCACCGTTTTACACTGAATATTGCTTCGACGTTTTCAAGTGTAAAACCGTGGAACGCTTCCGCTAGTGCATCCGAGTTTCCCGCCAGATGGCACGGAACCGACCACCGAAGAGTGCGCTTAGCCGAAAGGACATTCCCGGTGCTCATAGGTCACGAGATTCTCCTCCATTGAGGTTAACGGCTACTGGTGCAAAATTTGCAGAAGGGCATATAATGAAGGGGAGCTTGTTGACGGAAGAACGGGTGGTGCATGGATCATCAAGCCAGTGAAAAAGTCCAATGCATCCAAGCTTGAAAAGGCCAAGAAGCACGACGCCTCAGGACACAACGACGCCTCAGGAAGGTAAACATTTTAGCCAGTCGGCGGTTATAAATGAGGCTGCAAAAAAGTGCCGACGATCAAACTAAGGTTATGAGATAGAACATTCATTCTTTTCAAGCAGGAAAGAACACTGCGAACTGGAGATCCTTGCTGAGTAACATTTTCCAATATGAATCCTGAAATCAAGCAGTGGTTCAGGGGAAGACCCGCAAATGCGCATTACCTTTCTGCCTGGTCGGAAGCATGTGGGGCGACGCTGAAGAAATTGACTCTAGAAAAAGTCCAAACCTCTCTTTCCACGTCCAACAAGTTTTCCTACTTGGTCGACGAGTGCACCGACATCAATGGACGTCAGATCCCCGATCTTGATGTCAATGACCAACCGACGGACGCGTTCCTCGACGTCGAAGTTATCTCTGACGGCTTCTGTGATCAAGCAAATCCTGCACAAGTTGAGCAAGTCTGGACTCGACGCAACCGAAGATGGCTTCTTGTTCATTTAATGGCAGCTGCGAACTGGAAGGAACGGAGGTGCAGGCTTAAGCAGAAGTGCAACCCTCATCTCTGGTACACTCACTGCAGAGGTCATTTACTCTAGCTCGCCCTAGTACGTGCTGCCGAGTCGTTATTTCACTCGGCCATCATTGGCGTCTCTAAACAATGCATTCCAGGCAACTGCAACGACAGCGGTAGATCTTTACCCTGTTATTGAAACAACCACAGAGCCTATTGCGGCGATGTCTGTGGAAGCAGTGTTCAAAGAAATAGGAACGACAGCTACAGAAGATCCTTGACAATGACACTTTTGTGGAGGTATTAACAGACGAGAACAAGAGCAACCTCACACGTGCGTTAAACAAGTACAAAACCCCAATTCCGGACAACCTTCGGCAGCGACTTGTCATCCCCACCACAACCCTGCGATCTTTCTACGTGTGCCTATCCCAAAAGCAAGAGTAAACTGGAGGGAAGTCCTCCCAGCACTTGGCTTGCCGAACGACGAAGCATACGCGAGGAATTTAGATGCAGAGTGCAACATCTTCCGACGCCTGAAGGAGGATTTGAAATCCACAGCATCTTTATCTTCCCTTCTCGTTCTTTCCCACTTCGTCACTGTTTCCCAAGCTGCAAGATGTCAGTTATCTTCTGTTGCTACCGATCACCACAGTCACCGTCGAGCGCTCCTTTTCATCCCTGAACGGGGTTTTGTATTTAAAAAGAAGCCGCCTTCTCCCTAACCATGTGAATTAGCTGCTGAGCATCACCATTGAAGGCCCGGAACTGCCAGACTGTCAGAGATGCCATTGGCAATGACCGAGAGGTTTTTCAAGATTTTATTGCGAATGTGGTGGGATGTTATAGCAAGAAACCCAGGCGGATGTAGCTGTCCAGAATGTGGTGGAGAATGCCTACATATATTTGTGACGGTTTAGTTTTATTGGTATACGGAAGACATTGATGCTCTTCGTTCATAATTCTTTTATTAGTTTAGTTTTGCAGTGAATGGTCGGGATGTGCAAAGTGCCTGTGTTTGTACATATTTAACCAAATGTGTGTAGCAGCCGTAAATTGATACCTTGATATATCAATGCCATGCATATCGTCGTGGCCGATATCGAAGCTCCCATATACACCTTCCGCGTATGCCAACAGTGTTCAGCATAGATTAGACTTCATTGTGTGTGTGCTTAATTAAGAGTTGATATCAACACTTAATTAAGTACACACACAAGGAAGTCGGAATCTATGCTATGCCTAGTGCACAAGCTCGCGTGTTTTGCAGCGTTGTCCACGTCTGCGTTTCGCGAGTGGGGTTGAGCAGCTACGTTTCGTAGGTTTGATTGCAAGTAGTCTGAACTGCCGCGTAGTTTCTCGACGCGTTATATGTAGTCATTCTTTAATTTTGTCTGTTCAGAATTCGTCCGTAAGGTGATGTAGCTGTTCGCAAACCAAAAATAAACAAGGCCGCTCCTAGCTCCTTTTATTGTAAGTGCCTCCCCTCCGTCTCCCTGCCTCCAAAAAAAAAAAAAAGTTTGGCAACCCTCCTAATTTCAATTCCATGGGGAAACCCCTGGGCGGAGTGATTGATGTACTGCACGGACGAGGGACAGGGATCACGAAGCAAATAACGGAGTGGTCACTGATCTGCGGAATGTTTCAAAGGAAGTGCAAATCATGGTGTGCACGGTGTCAAGAGGTAGAAAGGCAAGGGGTATGCAATTGAAAGGGCAGTGCTTGCATAATTACCACGGAAATTTGGACGCCAGCTAAAGCAATGAAATTTACTGTCATTGACAACCACCTGAAAGGTGAACCGAGCAGACCGCGAAGGTGCTTTCGAACGTGACGGGATACATTTTAAACCAAATGTTGCAACACCAGTTGGACGTCGATTCGCGGTGCGGGCCGCAGCTTTTTTTAGGCAGGTCCCAGGCAATCACGAAGCAAGATTAAGTATGAAATGTAACAAAGGAGTCAGGAAAAGACGCACTGAGGATAAGGATAGAGAAGGTAAAAATGGTTACATAAACATGCAGGGTGGTCGCATGTAGGAAAATGCCTGGAAATTCGAACGCAGCTGAATGACGAAGCGATTAGCGTGTACGCCTTGACCGAAACGTATCTACGAGATCTGGAGCAGCCGCCTAGGCGGAGGCGTAGGTATGCTAATCAGGCGAAGGTAAAATACATGCAAGAAGCCTTTATGGATTAGCGGCACATGGCAAGGCAAGAAGACGTGGCTGGGAGTAGCTTACCTATAGACAGGTATTTATGGCAGAAAAAAAATCAGGAATTGGTTCATTGCATTACAATCAATAAATGAGGTCATGAAAATGGGCCAGGTGATATTAGTGGGAGATGTGAACGCGCACATGGATTAGACATAATTCTGTAGTGGTGGATCTGTGTGAAGAACAGAACTTTAACAGGGAGAATAAATGCCATGCACAAGTAACGTGGCAATACGGAAACGGGAAGTGATGTATCGACTACGCCTTAGTCTCAGAAATGGTTTATGAACTAGGCCATATGATAATAGACAAAATAGAAAAAAATAACCTGGGTAGCGATCATAGACGTTTAGCATTAAGTTTTGGAGAAATACTAACGCAAAACACTAAACAATAGCATCAGAATTTCTAAACATGAATGAAGAACAGATAACAGAGATCACAAAAACAAACACGAAAATTTAGGTTTTTCCTACAGCATTCTGAGAATATAAGGAACTGGTAGACGTTATGCAGCAGGAAATAAGTAGACACGCCAAAAATTGTTGGATTGGAAAGAGGAAACCAGGTAAGTGGTGGAACCAGGAAATAAAGCAAGCTATAGAAGAGCGTAAGCAGGCGTCTAGGGATCATCAAGAAGCCAAAACTTTGGGATTGCAGGAAGAAGAGGTGCTCCTTAGATGGAACACATACCGAGAAAGGAAAAGGGTGGCGAGTGAGCTCGTGCATGAGAGAGAGAGAGAGATTAACTTTATTGAAAATGCCTGCAGAGTCGATTAGGCTCCCTCCACGTAGGGAGGACGAGCTTTCATCGCGACGCGGCCGCTACGTCAGTCTCGCGCATTTTGCTCCTCGAGGTCTTGCTCTCTCGCTACTTCCGCGGGTCCGAGAGGTTCGCCCCCCCCCCCCCCTTCCTGGGGATGCCGCCCCCCTTTTCGGTTTCGCTCGGTCGCTGCCTTTCTAGATCTGCCGAGACCTGCTGGACGGGCCTTGAGTTGTGTCTCTTGATCGTAGATCCTCGTTGCAGCCTCTAGCTGCGGCGGGATCGTCGTCTTCTCACTGGCTTCTCTCGCATTTACGACACAGTCCCAAAGGATGTGAGCCGTGGTTGCTCTCTCCTTCGCGCACAGTCTACACACGTCACTCGTGTATACACTCGGACACAAGTGCTTTGCTAGCACCAGGGACCCCGTCTGTAATTGTCTGTATAACACTGCCTCCTTTCGGGTAAGCCCCGGGTGTGGTGGTGGCATAGTCTGTCTGTTCAGTCTGTACCATTTCACTATTTCGTTGAAGGTGGTCATCTTGTCTTTGGCACTGTACCGCGACCAACACTCCGAGTTGGCCGTGTTTGCGGCCGCGCGGTTGGTTAGTCCTCGCGCGGCCGCGTTGGCCGTCTCGTTGTGGTTCGCGTTCCCGGGTTCCGACACGTCACTACCCATGTGGGCCGGAAACCACTTGATCACTGCAGAACTATTGCGCCCGATGCCTTCAACCTTGCGCAGTATGCGCGCGGTCTCACTACATACCCTACCCTTGGCATTGTTCTTCACTGCCGTTCTAGAGTCACACATCACTGTAGTGCATCCGGGGTCGGAGATGGCCACGTCTTCCGCCCAGCGCGCTTCTCGAGTTCGGACGCTCACTGCGGTCTTCGTTGCACCCGTCGATGCTCCGACGACCACCGCCGCCTATGCGTCGCTGCTTCCTCGATACTCCGCCGCGTCCACGTAGACGGCTCCTTCTCTGGCGTGGAGGTCCACGAGAGCCCTGGCACTCGCCAACCTCCGCTCCTTGTTGTGCTCGGGGTTCACGTTCTTTGGGATCGGGCAGACTGAGTTTTGCGGTATAGGTACATTGTTCTGCTGCTTGCCTTCCTTCGGCTCGAGGCCGAGGTCCCGCAGTATCTGTCTTCCGGCTCTGGTTTCAGAGAGACGTTCGAGTTGCGCCGTTCTATGTGCCTCGGCTATTTCGTCCAGCATGTTGTGGACTCCCAGCGCCATAAATTTTTCGGTGCTGGTGCTCCCGATGAGACCGAGTGCCCTTATACACCTTGCGTATGGTGGCGTCTATACTGCTACGTTCACTCGGCCTCCAGTTGTGGAAGGCAGCGACGTACGTTATGTGGCTATCTGCAAAGGATTGAACGAGCCTAGTCAGGCTCTCCTCTTTCATCCCCACTCTTCTGTTGGACACCCTCTTGATGAGTCTCATTGCCACGGCCGCTTTGGCCGCGAGCTTGTTCACCGTTTCACCGTTGACTCGATTTCGCTCAATGAGCAGCCCGAGCACCCGAATCTTCTCGACCTCCGGTATTACTTGTCCTCCCGCCGTCTTGATCGTGATCTTGGGACGCTCGTACTTGACTTCCATACTCTTTCTTTTCCTGCGCGCTCCTTTCGGTGGAATCACCAGCAGCTCTGACTTGGCTGGAGAGCAGGCGAGTCCAGACCCGTCCAGCTGCTCCTCGATGGCGTTGACCACTTCTTGCAGCGTTGTCTCGATGTGTCCGTCGCTTCCTCCCGCTACCCATAGCGTAACGTCGTCGGCGTAGATGGTGTGCCGGACTACCGTTACTCTTTCTAGCCGGTTGCCCACCCCGATCACCACGAGGTTGAAGAGTAACGGGAAGATCACCGAGCCTTGCGGGGTTCCGAAGATGCCCAGCTTCTCCGAGCTGCAGGTCTCCCGCGCATATTTCGGTGGTCCGTTCCGTCAGGAAGTCTGATGTACTCGTATGTCTTCCTGCCCATGTTTAGCCTGGATACTTGGACCAGGATAGCCGAGTGCCTCACTTTATCGAAGGTGGTCTGCAGGTCCAGTCCGAGTATGGCTCTGTTGTCCTTGGTGCCCATCATATGGTCGATGATCTCGTTTTTCAGTAAGATCATGGCGTCTTGCGTCCCGAGCTTGTTCCGAAACCCGATGACGGAATTTGGGTAGAGCTCCGATTCTTCCAGGTAACGCTGCCACCTGTTCATGAGAACGTGCTCGAGGACCTTTCCCACGCACGAAGTGAGCGAGATCGGCCTGAGGTTCTCTATGTTGCGTGGCCGGCCAGGCTTGGGGATGAGGATAGTCTTGGCTGCCTTCCATTGCTTGGGTAGCCTTCCATCTTGCCAGCACTTGTTGTAGAAGTTCGTGAGCGTTTCGATGGCCGCTTCGTTGAGGTTCTTGAGCACTCTGTTGGTCACTCGGTAGGGACCCGCGGCGGACCTGCCATTGACATCCTGCAGGGCAGCTCTGACTTCCCATGTCTCGATGTCTCGATCTAGCGTCTCGTTCTCGTTGCCTTGGTAATCCGAGTGTCTTTTCGTGGGGGTGGTCGGTAGGCACTTGGCATCCAAGTGCCGCTTGATCTCGTCCTCCCCGTGTTCGCAGATTGCCTTGTGTAGGATCCTGGCCAGGTTGTTGTGTTGGTGGCCTTTGGTCTGTTTTGTCGAGGAAGTGCCGCAGCATGTTCCACGTCTTGCCCTTGTGTAACTGTCCGTCGGCTTCATTGCAGGCCTCGTACCATTGTTGGGTGCATAGCACCTTGCAGTGGGCCTCGATCTGCCTGTTGAGCTCTGCGATCTTCTTCCTTAGACTTCAGCTAGTTCGTTGCTTCCGCCACCTCTCCCTTTATGGACTGCTTGGCTTCTATCAGGTGGGCCAGCCGACTGTCTCCATCTTGTCTATTCGTTCGTCCGTCTCCAGCTCTTTGGTGGCTCCTTCCGTCGTCTCAACGACGTTAACCGCCCATCGTTAGATGTCCCTAATGTCCAGTTGCACCGCGGGTAGTGCCTTTCGAAAGGCGTCCCAGTCCGTAATGTGATGTTTCCTTATGCCGGTGTTGCCTTGGCCTTCGAGCGGTACGACGACCTCCACGATGTAGTGATGGCTGCCCAGCTCTTGGCCCGACCCTGCCGCATTGCTTGCGCACATCAAAGTGCTTGCGGTAAAGCCCGCATCTGACCAATATCGAGCCATACTTGACGTAGTTCCGTACTTTCTGTCCTGCGAAGGGAACTATCACCGTGGTTGTATTGCAGATTCTGTGCGCCTCCACCGCTAGGGGGTTGTACGGGTTCACGATGTTTTCGGCTATCTCCTCCGGGGTATCGTCTACGGCTATGCCTCGGATGACTCCCTTGACCGTGCCGTCCGGCGCCGTTCAGTAGGCGCCGATTTTCTGTCTTACTTCCTGTGTTAAGGGCTTTGACCTTAGAGTACAGCGTGGCGCGCCTCTCGTCCGGGGTGCTGACCACGATGATGTTTTGCCGAGCGTTTGTGCAGATGGTCTCTCTTCGCTGTGTGTTTCTTGTATTATTATTACGTCTGGTTTCCTCGTATGTTGCTGCAAGTGTTGCAGCAGCACCGCTCTCTTGCCAGTAAAGCCGTTGCAATTCTAGTGCCAGACCAAGAGGTCTCTCACTGGCGATGTGGGTACTGCTATATGTGCTGTCCCGGCCATGATTGCTGCAGTTTGGCGAAGATCTCTGCTTCCATACTTTGCATTTGTGCCTCGTTCTTTCATCGGTTTTGACGAAGGTAAGGTCCGGAGTGGTGTCTCTCGTAACCGATGTGCCGATCCTGGTGGAAAGACCGAATCCGTGATTAGGTTCAGTCCCACGTCGGTGGCATCTTGCATCAGCTCTCTTCCTTTGACCGTCATTGTTTGGTAGCCCCAGTCTTGGTTCCGAGCGTTAAAGTCTCCGCACACTACGAGCGTATTGCTCCCCGCGACTCTACTCGCCTTTTGAAGTAGTGCCTTGAACTTCTGTTGTCCGTAAGACGGATTGCTGAAGACGTTCACCAGGCTTGGCTTGGGGATGAGGATAGTCTTGGCTGCCTTCCATTGCTTGGGTAGCCTTCCATCTTGCCAGCACTTGTTGTAGAAGTGCTCTCCTTCCTCTTCTTGCCCGTGATTACTTACACCGTGCAGTGTTCGATGGCGCTTCTGCCGATCAGTTCATGTTCCATGAAGGTGATCCCTTTCCTAACGAAGGTGCAGACTCCTTTGCCTTAGCCCTTGGACGTGTCCTTTCGCTCGGCGGGCTTTCGTGCGACCGGTAGCCCGGGAGTCTCGGTGTCTCTTCGCTGTGTGTTTCTTGGTATCATTATTACATCTGGTTTCCTCGTTTGTTGCTGCAAGTGTTGCAGCAGCACCGCTCTCTTGCCAGTAAAGCCGTTGCAATTCCAGTGCCAGACCAAGAGGTCTCTCACTGGTGGTGTGGTTACTGCTATACGTGCTGTCCCGGCAATGATTGCTGCAGTTTGGCGATGATCTGTGCTTCCATACTTTGCATTTGTGCCTGTATGTGCGCCTGCACCTATGTTTGCATCTGTGATATCATGTTCTGGATCGTGCTCTGAATGTTGGTGGTCATCTGCTGAACCGTTTGCTCGAGCGCGGTGAGGCGTTCGTTGGTTACCTTGCTGGTCGCCTCAAGATGGTCGAGTCTGTCGCCCTGTTTTTCGATTCTCTTCGTTATCTTTCGTTTGGCGCCCTCTATGGCTTTCCTCTTCGGAGCTGGTCCTGCCGCTATCGTGGCTCTCGGGTCCACCTCGACCTCTGGTTCGTTCTCGGTCATCTCTTGTTTCCTCTGCTGTGCGGGTGTCGGCTGTTGCTGCTGCTGTTGCTGCTGTTGGTGCATTGCAATTAATGTCGTTAGCTTCTCGTTGATTTCCTTGATGGTTGCGTCCTGTTCAGCGATTCTTCGCTTTAGCTTCTCGTTCTCGTCTCTCAAGGCTTTCTCCACCCCGTTCGCTTCTTGATTCTTCTTCGCGGCGTTTTGCGCCGGTGGTTGTCTCTTCTCTGCCATGTTTGCCTTGACTGCGTCGGCCCAGGAGCCTCTCTCCCTCGACTGCGACGTCTGCGGCGACTGGCGCTTCTCCCTCTTTTGCTGTCGTCCCTTTTGCAGCTGCTGTCGCGCTGCAAAAGATTCCCCGCGGGGTCTCTCTGCAGGCGTTGCTCGTCGCGGCGAAGAGCTTTCCGGGTCCGGTTGTTGCATGACATCCATCTTGCGTTCCTATCGCCGTTTCTTGACCACGTACGGCATCATGTACTAGTTTTTGCATTCCCTCTCGCCCGTTGGGTGCTGTCCCCCGCATAGCTTGCACGTCGGCTTTATTCGCGTTCGTGACACTCGCTGGGGTTCGCGATTCCGTAGCCGAAGCACACTTTGGCTTTGGTATTCGGGCATAAGTCTCTTCTATGGCCGACCCTGCCGCATTGCTTGCACACATCAAAGTGCTTGCGGTAAAGCCCGCACCTGACCAATATCGAGCCATACTTGACGTAGTTCCATACTTTCTGTCGAGCGAAGGGTACTATCACCGCGGTTGTATTGCCGATTCTGTGCGCCTCCACCGCTAGGGGGTTGTACGGGTTCACGATGTTTTCGGCAATCTCCTCCGGGGTATCGTCTACGGCTATGCCTCGGATGACTCCCTTGACCGTGCCGTCCGGCGCCGTCCGGTAGGCACTGATTTCGTATGTCTTACTTCCTGCGTTAAGGGCTATGACCTTAGAGTACAGCGTGGCCCGCCTCTCGTCCGGGGTGCTGACCACGATGATTTTTTGCTGCGCGTTTGTGCAGATGGTGTCTGCTTTGGCTTCTTCCTTCGTTACTCGAGCCGCCGTCCAGACGACCGACATGATCACTGAAGCCTCAGTTTTCGCTACGTTCAGACCACCACGAGGTCTCATGACTACCTTGCTGTCTTCTTTCGGCATATCTATCGGCATCCTCGCCGCTTTCGTTACCGAAGCTGCAAGTCTCTTAGCAAAGCTGGCCCTGGTGTTGGGTCTAGATTGGCGAGTAATGGCGGCGGACTCACCGTTTTGCTTGCCGGCCATGATCTGCTTGATGCGCATGCCGGAGGCCTACCAGCCTTCGACTTCTTGCGGTGTAATGTCCTCTCCGTGAACTTCGATGCATGTGCGCCCGCCGAAACTGCCGATGCTCAGCGCTGACGCCATGTCTCTTATTGACGTGACCACTTCCATTTCGGACGCCATCTCGGTCGTACTCGTCGCCGGGTTAGGCCTAGCGGCCGGACTCGTCGCGACCGGTGGGCGTACTCGTGGTAGGCCTACGTTAGGCTTTGCGAAAAGTCCGCACCGCAACAGAGAAGAGTCCGCGTAAATCGAGAAAATCACGTACAGCTTGGTGAAAACTGGTACCGGTCGATGCCCCGCACCTTCGCACACACTTTAATTAGTACCAATTATATCGCGGTAACTAAATTAACGCTGCGCTGATTGGCCTAATAGCAGGAGTCTATGTGAAGCGCGCGTCCGCTCCCGTCGACAACTGCGCGTTCCTTCCAGCTCGTGCAAGAGAAAGTTTAATGCGCGAGTGAACGTTGGATGCATAACATTCGCAAAAGAGACAAAGGCACCCCAAAAGGATTCTGGAACCATATTAAAGCACTCGGGGCTCCAACTAAACACTCGCAAACATGCCGGACATTAGGCAAAATAATAAAAACAGCTTGGTGGCGCAATCCACCACCCCGTTTTAAAGGGGCCGCTCATGGCACGGCCGCTGGATAAAAAAAAAAAGGTGCGGCCTGCCGCATCGGGCGCGCTACTATGGGAGCGAACGTGCCGGCCGTAGTTGCATTGTCGGCCGCTTGGCTGGGCCGAACGGCGCTAGCTGACGGGGATGGAACGCGTCGGCTTGCACGCGCGACGGAGTTTCAAGCGCGCTCCTGACGCATTTGCTACGCCAATGCCAGACAACAGCCCCCGGCGTGTGGCGCCGCGGCGGATCACACCGTTTTCGATGCACGCGGCAAGCCGCACCTGTTTTTTATCCAGCGGCCGTGCTCATGGTAGCCATTCATCCATAGGCGCCGACTACGGGGGGGCTTTGGGGCTCGAGCCCCCTCCGGATTGTCCCCGGGGGGGCTGAGCCCCCCTCCCCCGGAGATCCGTAGCCGACCCCCCCCCCCCCTTAAAATGTCATTACCGGAGTTCTGTTATCCACATAACTTGAGGATTCTCTTGCGGTGCCTCCGCATTTTCACTTTTGTTGTGGCTAAAAGCTTACGGCAGCATTGTTCGCGCGGACGTGCACGGCTTTTAATTTATACTTTCGCTTTATTTCGGCAAATTCTGACAATAGGAGGACAAGCGCATTAGAAGTACCATCGGCGGCTACCTCATTCGTGTTTTCTCACTTTAACATTTAAAAAAAAATTTCCCTGAGAACACCACGCACAGACACAATATATTTAAATATATACCAAGGACAAAGTTTATTATATTTTTTAAAGAGAAGGAGGTATCCAACTAAATGGATAGCCTATACCTAGAAAATGAATATGTTGATGTATTTTCACCTCACTTCAAATTACTTTGCGTATTTTTTTGACCCTGAAAAAAAAATGTCACAGTTTCGCCCTGAGGGCGAAGCAATGAATGCGATAGCAACACAGCAATGTCATACGAAGTAAGGTGAGCGGCTTTGGTAGCAATATGTAGTAAACATTGAGCTGATTAAGTAAGCAGGTGTGCTGCGGCGTAAGTAGACCGACATGAAGAGAGACTCGATGACCCCGAGAAGGCGCGTGTGAAACCGTGATGTTGATGAGAAGCGCTTCCCGTGGGCAGCGCGTGCGAAGGGACACACCTGTAGTGCTGCACTGCCGATCCGGGCAGCATTGCATGTGTTGCGTGCGTTGGAAAATGTGGCCCGACTATTACTAACTGAATGAACAAGCGTGGTGTGAGCGCGCGCAAACAAACAGGAATAGATCACACTGAACGACTGCAGACAACGACTGTCAAAACGCTGGCAGCGAGCGTATATACGCCGCAGCGGGCGAAGGTACGTACGGTCTATCGCTTCAACGGAAACTGAGCGGCGAATGCACGGCGCATAAACGTCAGAGCCGTGTGGAGATACGAGACGGTGCGGACGAGCGACGAGCGTGGTTGTTGGCAGCGTAGAAGCGCGCGTCCCCGCACGCTTCCGCTCGGGCATACGGCGCGCGGCGAAGATTTTATCTATAGGGAACCTCACGGCGACGGGACGGCGACGGCAGAAATCCGGTAGAAGTGTCCATATAATTGCTATCGCAATAAAATCTGCAGACTTCAGTGACCCCTTCGGTAGAGTCTTCTATCAACGGCGTGTGAAAAGCACGTGAGTGATATGTGTCTCAATATTGATTCTCTTTCCAGTAGGCAATGCTAACGACTGCCGACAAAATAAAAGAAAAAAAAGCTCTTCTAATTATTTACAACTTTTACGCGTTAGTGATGGAAACATCGCTTCTTGCATGCAGAGGCCATAAATACGGGGTGTTCCAGCAAACACTTTCAAAAAATATTTAAAGGTTGCCTGTGGCAGATAGCATAATTCTAGTTCATGAGCTGGTCTACTCGAAGAGGTGGACGTTACTTGCACAAAAAATTGAAATGCATAATCGACTAATTAAAAAAATCACCAATTAGGTTGACCAACTTATGGCCCGTGTGGCAATTTACAAGTTCTAGCCGTGGAATTCGCAAGGCGGATGCTCTAGGAACTAATTCTCAGGATGGCACCAGTTTCCAGATAATTCCCGAACATTGTGGAGAAATGCATTGGCGTTCCAGTTACTTTTGCGCTTACCCGCCGTGGTTGTTTAGTGGCTATGGTGTTGGACTGCTAAGCATGAGGTGGCGGGATCAAATCATGGCCACAGCGGCTGCATTTCGATGGGGCGAAATGCTAGAACACCCGTATACTTAGATTTAGGTGCACCTTAAAGAACCCCAGGTGGTCTAAATTATTCCAGAGTTCTCCACTACGGCGTGCCTCATAATAAGATCGTGGTTTTGGCACGTAAAATCCCTTAATTTGCTCTTTTCATACTTTTGTGCTTTGATGCATAAAACGACGTTTTGTTGAGAAAGTGACTGGCACGCCAATGTATTTCTCCGCAAAGTTAAGAGAATTAATATCTCGACACTGGTGTTTGCCTGAGAATAGTTCAAAGTGGATCCGCACTCCACGGCTAGAATTTGTAAATTGCAACATGGGCCATAAGGTAATTAGCTAAAAACCTCATTGGTTAATTTTGTTAATTAGTCGATTATTCATTTCATTTTTTGTACAAGTAATGCCCGCCTCTTCGAGGAGACGAGCTCATGAACTAGAATTGTACTATCCACCACAGGCCACCTTTAAAAATTTTGGAAACTGTTCGGTGAAACACCTTAATTGTATATAGAATTCACTCAGTAACCGAAATGATGCCAAGCTTGATTCACTCAAGCTTGGCATCATTTCGGTTACTGAGTGAAGTCTAGAAGTCGGGCGCAGCAGCGCTTATACTCGGACTCAAAGTACTAAAAAAATAAAAAAAAGAGTGCAGTTTGGCCGGGAAGGCGAAGCAGTATTAGTGATAGCGAAGTAGAAGACAATTACACGAAGGAAGATTCTTACCGTGTAAATCCGTGTAAGGATCGCACCCGTGTAAGCTCCGCACCCATAACTTGACGGCCAATATTTAAAAAAAAGACATCCAACTGAGAAGCAATCGCGTCCCGTGCGTTCATTCTGTTCGGGCTCAACAGCGAATTGTCGCGCGCAGCGTACTTTCGCGCGTCGCTACTGGATGTCGAGAGGAGGCGATCGTGGAGGTTTACGGCGGATTTCATACGCGTAGTTGGAAAAATGAGGTCACATGGCCCGGTGCCATGAAAGGCTCGTCAAAATTGCGACGGAAAAGTGTGGCCCTTACACGAGTTATAGTGGCCATATAAATTGTAGTAAACATTCACCTGAAGTTAAAATAGTAAGCATAGTGGACATAGTGGACATATAAGCATGGACCATGTAAAACTAAATACCTCACTGGATGACCTCGAGCACTCACTTTTACAAAGCAAGCATTGTGAAGAACGCCGGCAGCGGAGGCAAACGGTTCGTACAGCCGCGCGATTCACTGCAACTCCGAAAATTAGATTCATCATGATTGTCTATTTTTATGTCCACTACTGAGAGTGATCTGCGATGACCTCTGTCTCTTAACTCTGCAACACTAGGGGCGCAGAAAAACAGCCCAGCAAGGAAGACAGCAGGCATGAAGTTAGCAGCCATCCCTGGTTGCCCTTTATCATTGCATCCACCAACGATTACCAACAATTAGATATGGCACGCGGGCCCCACAAGCGTCAGCCGCGCACAGTCATTATTCACAGCTACGGCAGGGCTAGAGGAGAAGACGCGTGCTCTCCGTCCCATTCGCGTTTGATTACGTGACCTACAACTCACTCGAATATGGAGTGCGTGGGAAATAATGCCCATCAAGCCGCCAACCGTTTTCGGCTCTCTGTTACGTGCTTTTTCCCGCACGCACATGGTATGGGCCGCTTATGTATATGGCTTTTGGATTTAATGCGGAACATCACGGCGACGATAACCGCGACAATTTGCCTGAAGTGTCGATTTAATCGCTTTCGCCATAAAGCTAGAAACAGGAAATTGGTAGCAGAGGGTATATATATATATATATATATATATATATATATATATATATATATATGGTTAGGTTTCGGAAAGCTGGTCGGGCCCCAGCCCCCCCGGAAAAATGAAAATTTTCCGCCTATGCATCCATCTATCGATATACGTTTCGCTTTGGAGCGACAAAACTTTTGGAGCGACAAAACTTTCAGCTGGCGCCGCAAGGCGGCACGCCACTCCGGAGCTATGTAACAGACCGACAAAGAACCTACACACAATATCGCAGCGTGCGTACTAGCGCTGACGCGCTCACATGCCAGCCAGTGTGAGCTAGGTCACGCAATACATAAGTTCCTGCGAAAAGCGCGGCGTGGTGTGGCGCTGCAATGATTAGCGGAAACGCAGCCAGCTGTGGAAGCAGACGACGACGACGAATGCTGGAGCAGTGGCACAAGCGCGTGCCGAGCACGAGCACACACCTAGGGGCGCCAACGAGCCAGCTGCGGAAGAAGACGGCGATGCTCGGGCCAATGCTGATGATAATTGTACTATTATGAGCAATATGAAAGAGAACACAGGAACGCGTAAAAAACACCCTCAGACTCAGCTATGGGTGATACGGAGCGGCCGCGTCGGAAACAAAGTGGAAAGGGGACGCTGTTCTAACAAGTGCTGTTACTCCCGCCGTGCGTCTGCAAAGTGCGGAACTTCGGATCGCCAGCAGACAGTGATAACACTGTTACATATTGCGTCACTGACAACTGTGTGCGTCGATTCAAATAAAGAATTAATTTGAAATACAGCGCAAGCTTGGTCTAAGAGTACTATCAAGCAGTTGCGCGAAGAAAAAAGAAATGAATGACAAACATAAATGAATCGGTGTAAGACACTGCGACGATTATCGTCTTATCGGCTGTGGGACGATACCATATTATCGGCGAAATGACGTAAGCTGCTGCTTTGTAGAAATGCCAGCTTGGTGGGAGTGCCACAGTTAGTGGAAGAGCGCCCCCCTTTCCCCTATTGTTTTTCACAGCGCCATCCCCAGTATCGCTCAAACCCTGTTTCGAGGGTGTTTGCTACGCGTTCCTGCGTTCCCTTTCATATTGCTCATAATAGTACACGCTGGCTGGTCAACTAACCATTAACAGCTGCGCTGCAAAATCCGGAGATCATTCAACACATCCTAATGGAATGCGAACGGATTTACCCAGTGACACCCGTAAGTAACGTACACCTTGCAGAAGCGCTTGGGTTTAACGTGGACGGAAGCATCAACCGGTCAGCAGTCAAGATGTTTAGACGTTTAGAGTATTAATGAAAAAAAAAGAGGGAAGAGGTTGATACAACCTGATTTGCTCTCACAGTCATAGGTACAAGATATTTAGAAGCGCGTCGTGGTGTGGCAGTCGAGATAGAGACGTTTAGAGTATTAATATAAATAAAAGCAGGGAAGAGATTGATACAACACTGACTCACAGTGAAGGAAGAAAACTAGGAAGCTTACGAGCAAGTATGCGACCAGTATGGTCAGCAACGCGGCAACAAAGAACGTCAAACGCAAAGCGAGAGAGGCTGAGACAATTGCATGGGTCGCGGCAATGGAAAAGAAACCTATGATTACCTCAAACGAAAAAAACGAAATCAAGAAAGAAACAATTTATGACTTTATTCCCCCCGCTGCTGTTTATTATGTACTACATGGTAAGAAGCGAAAGGGCGCTAGAAGGAATCAATATCGGGTTTAATCTCTCATACAAACTATACGGCACAATAGTAAGGAGCACCTTCCAGGTTTATATTATGCGGGCGACGTTGTGTTGCTTGCTGACAAGCAACATAACTTCAAGGAAGGCGTATCTTCCTTGAATGAACGAATGCTAGATATCTGATTATATCAACCAGGCTAGGTGACTATTTTGTCAAAGCCCCGTTTCAAAGGGGATGCCGTTAAAACATTAACTCACTGCAGTACATGCCCACCGACAGAAGTGGACATAGGAACTGCCGCTGTTGTGGGTGTATTGGTAGCGCTTCGCACACACAATGTGGGGTTTACGGTTCGATTACGGGGTGCAGAGGGGCATACATTGCCAGTTTATCCTAGGGAGCCTACATTCACCCTGTTTTAGGGTGGTGACAGCCTTTGTAAGGGTACTTGCCGCCGTCACCTGAATTGGCCCGTTAAATCTGGGGCACAAAATGGTGAAAGACCAGCCGACAGACCACATTTCCCGCAACCCTTGGTGACGTAAAATCACCTTTTTAATAAACTTTGGCCTCAGCAGCCCGAAACAAATAGCGCGTCTGAGCGCCGTACACTGCACGTCTAGGTTTTAGTTGAATAGACTAGTAAGGACAGTCTTATTACAGCACACTTCGAAAAACACCCTTTACATATTATGTACAACTGGACGGTAACTACAATGCTTAATACAGTTCCCGTTCTTGGCGTGAGATAATGCTACCACGAGCACGCCATCGTGCCTTATAACTTGTTGCTTTACATGTGTCGCACGACATGCAATAGAAAAGTAAGTTTGATGGGTTAAAATAAAAGGAAAAGGCAACTACTATATTAAACGAGTACATCACAGTACATGAGAGCGTGCCAAAAAACAAAGGATTGGGGACCAAAATGGCTACCCACCAAATTTGGCGGTAAATAGCGCTCAAAATGTTGGTGTCACCACCCTAAATCCCCCACATACTATGTTTTCAACTCAAAAAGTTCCTATTTCCTTTCCTTGGCATCACTGACGCTTGGATTCACGCGGTCCTTCGCTATTCGCCGCTTTACCGTTAACGCGGAAAAAACAATTTGCGTCAGCTGAAGCGCTCCTTCATTGACAGCCCCGACTAAACGACAAATCTAGACGAAAATAGTGCGACAAGAGATGAGGGTGTCAATTTATCACCAATTTTGGCGCTGCTGCATCGGTGAAAGCTGGAATGCTTTATAGCGATAATTTATTATGCTCCTGCAAATTCAGGTCGAGAAATACAAAACGAGACGTTGCAGCTGACTTTTTGCAGACTAAGTGTACTTACGTTCCTTTTTGCCACTTGTCTCGGAGCTCTGCGTCAAGTTTTTCGTTGCGTCATAGTTGAACAAAACCAAAATTTTCGAACACAGCTCATTGAAAGCCTTCTTGGTCTTGTTGATCTCATTGTCTACCTTGATCCCAGTTGTGATGCATATGACCGTGCCTGAAACATTTGCGTGAATGTAGTCCACATCCGATGTTGCAAGGTGCCCCCACCCCGATCCCTTACGTACGAGTGATAAATCTATTGCACAAAATCACGAAGACGAGAGGATTATTACATGCCAATCGCCTTAATTCTCTTCCTATACACTCACTTATCCTACAACGCGAGAAGGGGCTTTTGTATCGCGCTATATTCATACCTGCACCACAGCGTAACTATAGGACTACTTGGTGAAACTGTTAGAAAATATAGAGCTTGCTGACAGACGCGTATGCCTGTTTTACTTAGAAAACATAATTGGGTCATCTTCAAGCAAGTACTTTGCTAAGTGACGTAGATCTGTAAACCGAACAGGCACTTTTGCTGCGCTATCCGCATCGTGCCGAATAACATTCAGTGTGTGTGAAACGCAGTATGTACTCGTATAAGGAATACAGATAGTGCTTCAGATTTAGTGTTTGTGAGGGCCAGTAGAAAGTACGAAGCTTGTGTCTAACTTCGTACGTTGAAACAAAGAAACCACGACCATTATTTGGTAGCTGCAAGGGGAAACTAAACAGGTACTAGAGCGTATATATTTGGAGGGGAGACATTTTCAAAAATACTTCACATATGGCATGTACTGAAACCCTAACGTACGACTAGGACTACTACAACAGGCCAACCCTATTTCTACGATGAAGGGAGAAACAGAATTCGCAAAATAATATTAGGTTTCTAGCTTATTGATTTAGGCCACGTATTGTAGTTTAAGAATTGCATCCCCTGACATTGCAAGGCATAACTTCCTTGAATGAACGAATTCTGATAAATCTATTTTGCAAAAAGAGTGCAAGAAAGTTTCAAGACTGCTACCCATACGGTGCGACTAATTACGTTAATATTTTAGGTATTTTTGCTACTTCATGCATAAAAAAACTGTTAAAGGGACTGTACCGTTCATCAAGGAAGTATATTTTCGCACAACTGAAGGCATTTCATTCGAGGTGAACTGGTTTTATTGCTTGAGCCAGTAAGCAATTTTTTAAGCAGTATTTTTTTCTGTGGGTGTAGTCTTCTCAGAACTGTCTACGGGCACAACTGACTACTAAACGCGACGGCACTGCGATGCCTGCAGAAGGGAGAAACACAAAGCGCATCCGTATTATGACTAATCGTAATACCCATCCTCGGCATGTAATCTCTAGCATAGGTTAAGAGTTGTTTTTTAAGACTATAGTCTTTCTAGGCCTACCTAAACGTGAAAACATTGTCTGTGTCTCTCTGTGTGTGAATTCTGTGTCTGTGTCTGTCGTGTCTGTCTGTCTTGTCTGTCGTGTCTTGTCTGTGTGTGAATTCAGTGTCTGTTGTGTCTGTCTGTATTGTCTGCCGTGTCTTGTCTGTGTGAGAATTCTGTGTCTGTCTGTCTTGTCTGTGTGTGAATTCTGTGTCTTTCTCTGTGTGAATTCTTTGTGTCTGTGTCTGTCGTATCTGTCTGTGTCTGTCTGTGTCTGTGTCTCGCCGTGAATCGTCTTGGCATCTTGTCCCTTCAAATACAGAAAGTGGATCACTGCACGTGCTTCGACTTCGCACTGTCGAAGCACTGTCAAACTGTTTGTCTTGTCTTGTCGTGTCTTGTCTTGTCGTTCTGTGTCTTGTCTTGTCGTTCTGTGTCGTGTCTTGTCGTTCTGTGTCGTGTCTGTGTCGTGTCTGTCGTGTCTTGTGTCGTGTCTGTCGTGTCTTGTGTCTGTCCGGCGTGTCTTGTGTCTGTCCGGCGTGTCTTGTGTCTGTCCGGCGTGTCTTGTGTGTGTCCGGCGTGTCTTGTGTGTGTCCGGCGTGTCTTGTGTCTGTCCGGCGTGTCTTGTGTCTGTCCGGCGTGTCTTGTGTCTGTCCGTCATGTTGTGTCTGTCTGTCGTGTCTGTCTGTCACTCGATTCAACCGACCGGCCAAAACTAGCACTGGTGGCAAGGGGTCATACACGTCAACATTATATAGCGCAAAAGAAATGTCAGGCCTATTTGAGGCAAGATATATGTGCATAACCGTAATCCGCGGCATTCATTAAGTATGCACCGTGCACTGGTTTTTACGTTAGTAAATGAACATCTCTTGCACAATATACATCAAAATGAATGTGCGTCTGTCTAGTTTTAGCATAATATAAAACTAATGTTCTATATAATACTGCGCGACACCGCTAGGCGGCCAAAACAAAAATGGCAGCACACATCGGGAAAACAATCCCACTGAAGCAGCGGCTCTGTATCTGGCTTTAACCTAACAGTAATAAAATGTTCCAACAGATGGCGCAAGAGCAGGGCGAACCCGGGTCACCTGAAGTGCCACGCTTTTTCCGACTGGAACAGTCTGTGCAGTGAATTCAAACTGTTTGTCCGACGTTGTTGCATGGCGGCACATCGTTGCATGATGGCTGCTTTGTGGTAAATAATGCCGAGACTGATGTGACGACGCTGGCACGCTTTAAAAGGACAGGGAATTTTTCGGACATCTTCAAAAAGACAGCGGCTCCTACCACTAAGACAAGAATGGTGACGCTCGCGCTGCTGAGCGTCACGATGAGACCTGGCTTCCGATACTGCGATGCTGAAAAACAAGGCCTCAAAGCGCTGAACACCACATCGCCTTTCACTGCTTTCAACTGCAGTCTGGGCAAATATCAGTAAAACTCGCTGACTGTTCCGAGTCCAACTGTGCGTGCCTGAGGCCCTGTTTTTTAGTATCGCATAATCGGAAGCCAGGTTGAATCATGGCTTCCGTTTGTTTCCTTAGTTCCGAGTCCAAGTGTACATGCCCTAGGTTTAACTTTAGGATATATTACTGTAAATTACCAAATGTACCAATATATTGCCAGACACGCTCGTTCAGAGATACACAGTAGAACGGAAATGGGACAATCTCGGCCTAATACAACGGTCAGATGACTGCAAAAGCAGTTTGCCCACTAAGGAATAGCTGCGTGCAGCTGCGTCATGTGAAAAAGTTAATTGAAAGTGAATGACTGGAATAATAATGCGGGGTGCCCCTTTTGGACCATCTCTACTTTCTGCACCAGATTATCGAACAAGAACCTCTAGAATGAATGAGAACTGAGTTTTCAGGCCAGCTCGCAACTCGAACTCCAACAAGGCCAACTCGAAGCCAACATTTCTGGTATCTATCTCGTCTGAGAAAGCGTTAAGAAATGAAAATTTTTCAGAATCTTCTTACCGGGAAAGGGCAGGCCGTAGTTTTCCGGATCTCCTACTTATTATTAGTGCTCATGTTTTAGACAGTGATTGGTTAATACACATCACGGCAGACGGCTCGCATCGTCTCGCTGATTATGAGTGCTGCTATGTTTAGGTACGTCACCTTATCATATTGCCTGCGTTCCATCCGCCCAGGCTGGACAGCGCAGGCGATGTGTCTGCCCGCCCGATATAATGGGTAGACCATAGATAGCAGCAATGCTTTCTTTTTCTATGGGACCCGTTAGCACTATGTCGGCCCACTCGCATTCTTATTGCAGGAAAATCAGATGCAGTATATCGTGTGTGCTAGCGAAGACCACCGAACATTCCTGAAACGTTAGTGTGAGCATCAGAGCAAGTGCTAGAACGAAATAGCCGGTAATCCATATCGGTAGCTTTCCTCCAATGATAAGTTCATTAGTTACAGTAGGTAGATAATAACAATTGAATGCTTTCTGCTGCTCACAATTTACCCCGCATTAGAAGAAAGAGCAGAAATTCAATTTACTCACCACTGCGGGAAAAAAAATGTTTTATCTGTAATCGAAACTGAGTAGCTGGTGAGTGCCGTGAACTAAGTGTGAAAAGATTATGTGGTGACGCTATCTGACATCTGCCGCTCACTGCTACGCAAAGCGCACGGCGTCTTAGTTAATGAAAAGGAAATCGCGAGAAAAGCCTGCAGTGCCACGCGACGCCAAGGAGCTGGTAATATTAAGTTTTTCAGCGAAATACGGGTGTTAGCATTACGAACACCTTAACGAAGGGATCTTTTCAACAATAAAGCTCAGAAGAGGCAAGGAAACAAACAAAAAAAAAAACGCCGGCATAATCGCGTGGAAGAAGTATCGCATGACCAAAACGATGAGCAATACTGCGGTTCGGGCACGTGTGAGCGTTTATGCCTTATCCTATAACGACCAGATGAACGCGTTTTCTTATGTACTAGATATTCCTAACAAAAATTGAACATTTGCCTGCCTTTCAGCCTTGCCAACGTTGAATCAGTAAATAATACTTATTTATAAGCAATTTAGCTTACAGTAAACTTATAAAGTGGTTGACGCTTGATGAACACTGAAAACAGCAATACTCCGCCCCGCTAACACGCGTAAGTAAGTTAAACCAATCATAGTTTACGAAGGACAGACGTTACAAAGTTATTCCCATTGGCTTTCACCGCAGCAAGTTTAGATATTAGGCTGAAAAAAAGGAGAACTCCGCTTTAGGATTATTGAAGAATCGCACAAACCTGTTGGGCTAAATAAAGGTCTCCTACCCGCATATTCTAGCCACCACGTATGCCAGACATTTTAGAGAAGGAGGGCGGCATAGGCGCCGACCACGGGGGGGGGGGGGGGTCCGGGGCTCGAGCCCCCTCCGGAATTTTCCCGGGGGGGCTGAGCCCCATGCCCCATAAAATGTCATTAGCGGAGTTCTGTTACCCACATAATTTGACGAATCTCTTGCGGTGCCTCCACATTTTCACTTTTGTTGTGGCTAAAAGCTTACGGCACCGTTGTTGGTGTGGACGTGCACGGCTTTTAATTTATACTTTCGCTTTACTTCGGCAAATCCTGACAATAGGAGGACAAGCGCATGAGAAGCACTAGCGGCGGCTACCTCACCCGTGTTTCCTCACTTTTTTACATTTTTTAACATTCTTTTTAATTTCCACTGAGAACACCATGCACAGACACTTTCTTTAAATATATACATAGGACAAAGTTGTATTATATTATTGAAAGAGAAGGAGGTAGCCAACTAAATAGCCTATATCTAGAGAATATGTTGATGTTATGTTCACCTCACTTCAAAATACTTTGCGTGCTTTTTTGACCCTGAAAAAAACCTGCCAGTTACCAACAGCTAGATACGGCACGCGGGCCCCACAAACTTCAGCCGCGCACAATCATTCACAGCTACGGCAGGGCTAGAGGAGAAGACGCGTGCTCTCCTTCCCATTCGCGCTTGATTACGTGACCTACAACTAACCCGAATATTGAGTGCGTGGGAAATAATGCCCATCAAGCCGCCATCCTTTTCGGCTCACTGTTGCGTGCTTCCCGCACCCACAGGGTATGGGTCGTTTATGTATATGACTTTTGGAGATATGCGGAACATCACGGCGACGACAACCGCGACAATTTGCCTGAAGTTACCATAAAGCTAGAAAAAGAAAATTGTTAGGCGAGGGTATATATATATATATATATATATATATATATATATATATATATATATATAGTAACTGGATTTTTCAATGGTCCAAGCGTATTTAGGAAAATCAGAAGCACAACTTCGCGGTTATCTTAGGTTTATTATTTACCCAACAGTTTCGGTCGGTGTCCGACCTTGAAAAGGTCGGTCCACCGACCGAAACTGTTGGGTAAATAATAAACCTAAGATAACCGCGAAGTTGTGCTTCTGATTTTCCTTCTTTATATATATATATATATATATATATATATATATATATATGTGTGTGTGTGTGTGTGTGTGTGTGTGTGTGTGTGTGTGTGTGTGTGTGTATACGGGTAGGTTTCGGAAAGCTGGTCGTGCCCCAGCACCCCCGGAAAAATAAATTTTCGCCTATGGATGGCGGCAAATGGCAAACAGTACTAAGTAAACCGTTGTTAGTTCGGCACGGCCCAATAAAGAAATTTCGGGGGTGCTTGATGTACGGACAGTTGCACTGGGTGTACAGGACATCACATCAACGTAATTTTTTACTTAACCTAACCAACCAATTTTTTCAGCAGCGCACGCATATGCTCCAGCACGAAAAAACCCTCGACTGAGGTGAGATGGACAATACTTTTTTTTTACGCAATACGAAACTGTTGCGTATTTGACAGAGCTTTCAAAAGAAAAGTACTTTTATATTTTTTAAACCATCACACACTTTTACTGGCACGAACAGGAGGCCAAAAAAGTAGCATTTCGCGATTTCCTAATGTGCGTTGCCTATTGCAAGTTTTCTCTCCGGATCTGTAATATGCATACTTGACTTCATGGTGAATTACTGTGAGAGCGTATATAGTCCATCTCATGCACGCGTTTTATTTCGAGCGATCTTCAAAACACTTCGCAAAACGCTATTAATTCTGTTTACACACAGGACATTACGCATACCCCTTCCCTTTTGTTGAAATTTCCCCAGATCACGTCTGTTCACGTTGGTTTTTTGTATATAGAGAAACATGTTTTAATATTTGTCCAGACTGCAGTAGAATGCAGCGAAAGGCGATTCGGATTTGGTGTTCAGCGCCCCAAGGCATTTTTTGCGTCGCGTAACCGGAAGCCAGGTTCAAACATGGCTTGCGTTTGTTTCCCGCGTTCCATGAATTAAGGAGCAACATGAAAGCGCTGCAGAAGAGGAATGTTATTTTATATTACATAACATTAGCGCAGAGAATGTACCAGCTTTGTAGTGCACGCAATGTCCACTGTAACTCCGTACAAAGGTCGCGGTATGCTAATAGGGACGAACGAAATGACGCTCCTGTACTTGGATTTTGCAGAACAGGCGGTATGACATGAGCCATTTCAAAGCGTGCCGTTTTTTTTTTTTGGTAGACAAGGTTTTGAACCGAGGAAACGAATTATATGAGCAATATCATGATCAGCCTATATCTTTATGTCCACTGAAGGACGAAGGCATCACCCTGCGATCTCCAATTACCCCTGTCTTGCGCTAGCCGACTCCAGCTTGCACCTCCCTCGCTCATATCAGCTACATACTCCACAATAATGTGTGAAAGCAGGAAATGTACATAAAGAAATAAGAATTCATTCTTCTATTGCGTATTTTAATTCCATCGCGTATGCTCTATCATGACGCAAACAAAATGAAGCTTAAGGACATAAAAAGCCAGTGACTGTGATTTAGGGAAATCGCAGGTACGAAACAATGTTCTGCGTCATGTGCAGCGCCATTGCATTGCGCCAGCTCTGCAGTGGCAGAGCTGGCAGAGCTGGCGACAGCGTGCCGGGACAGATAGCTCACTAACTCGTGCGGAGTCTTTGAAGGCGCTGCTTTCTGATGCGGGCGGACGGTTAGTCACGTGGTATTTTTAATTTCAGCCGAGAAGAATAAACCGGCAAAAGTTACTTGGCTGCAAACGTGCCAGTATTCCCTTAGAATTTCTACAATTTCTTCACCGACCGCAAGCCATTCAGAGCAGCATTGAAAAATGTGGCTACTTGTAATTCTTAAATTGAACGGCATCAATAACAACTGCCGCCTTCTCTAGCTGTCGATGTGTCGATTCATCAGACGTCAGCGGTAATGGCACACTCCACTGTGCTCATCAAATGAATTCGCTGTATGTATAATGAATGCAAACGCCCTGGGCAGATAGTGTACATCAATTCCGTTAAGGAGTTTTAGTTCTCGTCTTGAAGCAATTCAGTAGGAGAATAGTTTCACGCCAACAGAAGATGATTTGATTGCGTTACAAATAACCAGCGCGAAAACACAGACCACGAGAAGAGAATAGTGCACTCTACTTAAAACTGTTTGATTGTAAAAACAAATATATGCGTATTCATAAATAACGAGCAGTGTTCATTTTTGATCAGTGTTTTTCTCTGTTCTGTGTGCCTGTGAAGTGCAAAAAAGCAAGGACAAGAAGCCTCTTTCCTTGTACTGCGCTATCTCGCGCGCCTGATATTTACGATTTGAATGTACACTTACATTGTGTGTCTCGTCTGTTAGTGTTAAGTTATAACACCAGAAATATTGCAACGGTAATAGACAAGGCACTTCACAGACACATGGAACAGCGACAGACACGAACCAAAAAAGAGCGCTTCTCGTTATTTTTTATGAATATATATATATATATATATATATATGTGTGTGTGTGTGTGTGTGTTTACAATCAAACTTTACGGTGTTGGGCTGCTGAGCACGAGGTCGCGGGATCGAATCCCGGCCACGGCGGCCGCATTTCGATGGGGGTGAAATGCGAAAACACCCGTGTACTTAGATTTAGGTGCACGTTAAGAACCCCAGGTGGTCAAAATTTCCGGAGTCCCCCACTACGGCGTGCCTCATAATCAGAAAGTGGTTTTGGCACGTAAAACCCCATAATTTATTTTTAATTTAGACAGTGTTGGGGTATATTTGTGTTCACCCACTTTAAATGCACGTAGAGCGCTCTATTGTTCTCTTCTCGTGGTCCGTGTGTTTTCGCGCTGGTTATTTATATATATGATGCAATCAAAACTTCTGCGCTTCTACCATAATTTCACATCATTTATGTAGCATCAGAGCGAGTCGCGAGGTGACATGCACCGATTTCAAGTCTCGAGTCAGCCCCCGTTCTTGGAGGTTTGCGATCTGCTACAGTGCTCAGGCACATGGTTACCTTTAATGAATACTGATATCGTTCTTTTAATAAGCAGCCGATCTCATAGTCAGTTTTTCGCTAATGCACCACCCAAGCAGGCTGCCATGCCACGACCCCGTACACGGACGCAACAACGTTCGTTGCATTTTGTGGCGCATTCTTTACCCTCAGCCACTTCCTCTTCATGCTTGAACCCTTTGCATTATTTGCATCGTGCCTCAAATAAAAAAAACTAGATTGTGGGGTTGTACGCGCCGAAACCACGATGCGATTATGAGGCATGCCAAACTGAAGGACTCGGGATTACTTCGAATCGTCTGGAACTCTTTAAAATGCGCTCAATGCAGGATGCACGGGTGTTTTTGCATTTCACCGTCATCGAAATGCAGCCACCGTAGCCGGGGTCCGATTCCGCAACCTCGTGTTTCGCAGCTTAACTCCAATGCCATTAAGCAACCACGGCCGGCATGCCCAAAATCAACAACACCGCTGTATGAAATACCGCAATGAAGGCTATGGAATATGCGATACCACCAGTCTTTCTTTACGCTTCGCTCAATAAAAGTACAGGCGCTTATTTTCGTCTGCTTGCAGAGCAGCACAGCCAGCACTGAAGGAAGTTGTACCCACGCCATTGCGTTCAGCAGGACAAATTCATAGAAACTGAGCTACCGCAAATCAACGTAGCCACGTTTTTGTATTAAAAGATTGACTTCAAGAAAAAAAAACTCGCTGTTCTGCAGCGCTGCTGGTTGCTTCTTCGGTCATGGAAGAAAGGCAAGCAGTGTAACACATGTCACTCTTTTCACGATATTGATGAGCGGGCTGGCCAGAAGGGGTTGAATTGGACGGCCGATGTGAGCGAGAGGAGACGCATTCGAAATTCCATGGATCGACACCATGCGCATGCTTCGTTGCAAGTTGACTAGCGCAAGTTGGCAAGTTGCGAGTTGGCAAGCGCTCGCCTGGTGCCGCAATATTGAGTTCCCGCCTGTTGCCTGTACCTATATATTGACAATTATGTTATGGTGTTTTACTAGTGCAATTGTGAACGCACTTGCATGTAACGAGCTTGAGGTAGATTTGCATGGATATATAAAGGAACCAGAGTAAGGCCTAAGCAATATACAAATCAAAGTTATACATATCATTGAGAAAATGTTTAGTAAGATCAAAGCAAATGTTTCAAATGATGACAATTGGTCCCGTAAAGCAAATGGCCGTGCTGAGCTCGTCTGAAACTGCAATATTTTTTTTTTTTGGAACCACGCCAATCAGCACCGGATCGCTCGTACTTAGCACACTAGTAAATGCACATGCCGTGTCCGTCGCTGCTGATTTGGTTAAATATTAAGTTTTCTTTGACGGTTCGCCGTTAGTGGATAACGGCTGGGAGACCAACGCGAAATGTGCCTTGAAATGCAACAAGAAAAGAATACCAACATGAAGACAATTTCTCACTATAGAAAGCCTCCAAATAACTTCTATAGTTATTCGCAAATAAAAAGGTAGTGACGTTTCACTTCGTGAAAGCGGGCTACGCGCAAGCGTATGAACGACGCGAACATGCACAGCGAGCACCATGGCGTCGAAGCACGAACGACAAGGAACCAAACCGGGTGGTTCTGGTTCTCTTCTCCACCTCCAGGCGCCTTCTTCCTCCGGGGCTTGCTTCCCACACGGTCACGCATAGCTCGCCGTTTTCACAGAAGAGGGGGGGGGGGGGGAGGTCTTATACGCTCGCGCGTAAGAAAACAACACTGCTGCACGGGATCGCATTTGATGGACAAAAGAGGCACATACACGAAGCACTATGTGTTGTGCATGGGCCCATCTATGCATGTGCTCTCTGTGTTGTGTGGATTAACGTGCCGTCCATCGACACGTTTGCGGAACCCGCCACAATCTAATTCCCGCTAATATTTATCGCTCCATGGTTCTTTGCGATGCGTCGTGTTCTCAACTCTCACCTGGAATGTCTGGAGCCTTCGTAGTCGTAGGGTTAGTTGTTTCCAGCTATGCTGGAGACCCCGCAGTCGTGACGGCAGTCGATGTCGGGCCGGCACCTTGAACGCAATTGTGAAGCAATATCGATGCCTTTTCAATATAGCAAGTTATACGACGCCTTTTCAATATATTTCCAACCCGATATACGTCAAGATGAAAATTTTGTCCATTTTTCCTACACTACGGAGGCTCAGTTCATGTACTGGAGGTAGACATGCAATCCACACGAATCGGACCGCAGCAGTTGCTAATCCCACACAGTTCCTTTGACCTCGAACACCATGATATTCCCGTTTTACCAGAAATAAGGTGTGTTCCGTCGTTAACCAGTTCTTGAAGCGCAAGCCTTAAGGCCCTATAGAAGCCGGACACAAATTTCTTAAAACAGACAAACAAATATCTTTTGTGTATCTTTCCACTATATGCCACTATCTCTACCGGAACTCTCGGTAACGTTGGAGGAGCTTTTAGCAATGCGTGAATTTACGAAATAAAATGTCTGGTAGAAATAGCCCTTGGAAACTAGTCACCTACTATGTGGCGATGCGTGCCTTTGGTAATCTGGCCGTTGGGTGTAGATTTTTGTCAGACTCAGGCCGCGCGGACCACAATACGCATCACATAGTTAAAAGTAGAGGTAGCTGTATCGCTTCCCTTCCTAAAACGCAATATGCGTTTTTTTCTGGTGGTGCACTATTCGGAAACTGTTGCAAGGTTCACGAAAAACAGATAACCTATACATAGTACTATTACAGCGCTCGTCCACTAATTTTATTATTTTTACAATATACAAATTTAGAAATCTTTCAAGAAGACAGGTCACATTCCCTTGAAATAGTCGCGTTTCTTTGAACGGCTCGTAGGTAAAAAAGAATGCGAACGCTTGCTGGATTCCCGAACTACTGAAAACATTCATTATAAAACGCCTCATTTCCGGCATTTTTTTGAAAGCAAGTTTGAAACCATGCAGTGATATTCACCAGAACACTCACCATAACACACCAGAAACGGGTTTAGATACACAACTTCCAGTACTTCCTAGACAACCAAGTTATAGTTATTACAGTTATAAGGTGTTCCCTATACACCCGTGTTCTTGAAACTGAACCCACTGTATACTCTTAAAAGCAATCTAAAGCAAAGCACATATGAGCTCCAGTTATTCGGGCTTAATAATGCGGGAGCATTAAAAAGTTTCACTCATTCGATTTGTTTTGTAAGTTTAGGTTGTGTTATGTTAAGCTTAGGTTAGGTTAGGCACCTTGCCGACAGTAGTGCGATAGTCCTGGTATGCTCGTACCACGTGTCGCCGACCAGCGGACAAGTTCATTTAAAACTATTCACAGGGCCTCCTAATTATTGCTGCGTCAGCGACCGAATGAACAAACTCCTAAATGGCGCATCTGCACAGGAATAAAGCGCCTTCTTTGTAAAGATACACCCGCCTTCATGACACCCAGCCCGCTCTATACTCCGGAAAGCCTTCGTAAGCACAGAACGTAAGGGCGTCATCCAGCCATTTGCGCTCGTTATCGTGGCACACGTTCATGTGCAGAAACTTGTGGCAGTCTACCAAGCGACACGTAGCGTTTAAGTCGTACACCCCTCCCCTCCTTCATTCCCCCTACCTCTCAGTCAATGCCGCATAACGCCGTTTAACGAAGCTTGAAGTTTTTGACTTACGATCTGTCGTCGTGAAGATGTAGCCCAGCGCCAGGGCTACGATGCACAGCACGATGACTGTGCTGGCCACGTACTGCGAGCGGTCGCTGCATTGCCAGTTAACAACAGTAGGTTAATTTAGCTTGCAACACTTCTCGACGGAGGCTGCATTTTGCATGCATCCCCGTCGTAAATCTAGCCGCCCCCTCTCATGTACCGACGGTATTACGTTGGGCCATTAAACCAGGGAAGGAGATCTCAACAGTTTAGGACGCTGGGAAGCTGCGACCACCGTTCGTAAACATTGGCGATGATTATTGATGGATTAAGGGACATACCTGTAGTGCTGCACTGCCGATCCGGGCAGCATTGCATGTGTTGCGTGCGTTGGAAAATGTGGCCCGACTATTACTAACTGAATGAACAAGCGTGGTGTGAGCGCGCGCAAACAAACAGGAATAGATCACACTGAACGACTGCAGACAACGACTGTCAAAACGCTGGCAGCGAGCGTATATACGCCGCAGCGGGCGAAGGTACGTACGGTCTATCGCTTCAACGGAAACTGAGCGGCGAATGCACGGCGCATAAACGTCAGAGCCGTGTGGAGATACGAGACGGTGCGGACGAGCGACGAGCGTGGTTGTTGGCAGCGTAGAAGCGCGCGTCCCCGCACGCTTCCGCTCGGGCATACGGCGCGCGGCGAAGATTTTATCTATAGGGAACCTCACGGCGACGGCGACGGCGACGGCAGAAATCCGGTAGAAGTGTCCATATAATTGCTATCGCAATAAAATCTGCAGACTTCAGTGACCCCTTCGGTAGAGTCTTCTATCAACGGCGTGTGAAAAGCACGTGAGTGATATGTGTCTCAATATTGATTCTCTTTCCAGTAGGCAATGCTAACGACTGCCGACAAAATAAAAGAAAAAAAAAGCTCTTCTAATTATTTACAACTTTTACGCGTTAGTGATGGAAACATCGCTTCTTGCATGCAGAGGCCATAAATAAGGGGTGTTCCAGCAAACACTTTCAAAAAATATTTAAAGGTTGCCTGTGGCAGATAGCATAATTCTAGTTCATGAGCTGGTCTACTCGAAGAGGTGGACGTTACTTGCACAAAAAATTGAAATGCATAATCGACTAATTAAGAAAATCACCAATTAGGTTGACCAACTTATGGCTCGTGTGGCAATTTACAAGTTCTAGCCGTGGAATTCGCAAGGCGGATGCTCTAGGAACTAATTCTCAGGATGGCACCAGTTTCCGAACTCGTGTAAGGGCCACACTTTTCCGTCGCAATTTTGACGAGCCTTTCATGGCACCGGGCCATGTGACCTCATTTTTCCAACTACGCGTATGAAATCCGCCGTAAACCTCCACGATCGCCTCCTCTCGACGTCCAGTAGCGACGCGCGAAAGTACGCTGCGTACTTTCGCTTGGTCTAAGAGTACTATCAAGCAGTTGCGCGAAGAAAAAAAAATGAATGGCAAACATAAATGAATCTGTGTAAGACACTGCGACGATTATCGTCTTATCGGCTGTGGGACGATACCATATTATCGGCGAAATGACGTAAGCTGCTGCTTTGTAGAAATGCCAGCTTGGTGGGAGTGCCACAGCTAGTGGAAGAGCGCCCCCCTTTCCCCTTTTGTTTTTCACAGCGCCATCCCCGTATCGCTCAAACCCTGTTTCGAGGGTGTTTGCTACGCGTTCCTGCGTTCCCTTCCATATTGCTCATAATAGTACACGCTGGCTGGTCAACTAACCATTAACAGCTGCGCTGCAAAATTCGGAGATCATTCAACACATCCTAATGGAATGCGAACGGATTTACCCAGTGACACCCGTAAGTAACCGTACACCTTGCAGAAGCGCTTGGGTTTAACGTGGACGGAAGCATCAACCGGTCAGCAGTCAAGATGTTTAGACGTTTAGAGTATTAATCAAAAAAAAAGAGGGAAGAGGTTGATACAACCTGATTTGCTCTCACAGTCATAGGTACAAGATATTTAGAAGCGCGTCGTGGTGTGGCAGTCGAGATAGAGACGTTTAGAGTATTAATATAAATAAAAGCAGGGAAGAGATTGATACAACACTGACTCACAGTGAAGGAAGAAAACTAGGAAGCTTACGAGCAAGTATGCGACCAGTATGGTCAGCAACGCGGCAACAAAGAACGTCAAACGCAAAGCGAGAGAGGCTGAGACAATTGCATGGGTCGCGGTAATGGAAAAGAAACCTATGATTACCTCAAAGGAAAAAAACGAAATCACGAAAGAAACAATTTATGACTTTATTCCCCCCGCTGCTGTTTATTATGTACTACATGGTAAGAAGGGAAAGGGCGCTAGAAGGAATCAATATCGGGTTTAATCTCTCATACAAACTATACGGCACAATAGTAAGGAGCACCTTCCAGGTTTATATTATGCGGGCGACGTTGTGTTGCTTGCTGACAAGCAACACAACTTCAAGGAAGGCGTATCTTCCTTGAATGAACGAATGCTAGATATCTGATTATATCAACCAGGCTAGGTGACTATTTTGTCAAAGCCCCGTTTCAAAGGGGATGCCGTTAAAACATTAACTCACTGCAGTACATGCCCACCGACAGAAGTGGACATAGGAACTGCCGCTGTTGTGGGTGTATTGGTAGCGCTTCGCACACACAATGTGGGGTTTACGGTTCGATTACGGGGTGCAGAGGGGCATACATTGCCAGTTTATCCTAGGGAGCCTACATTCACCCTGTTTTAGGGTGGTGACAGCCTTTGTAAGGGTACTTGCCACCGTCACCTGAATTGGCCGGTTAAATCTGGGGCACAAAATGGTGAAAGACCAGCCGACAGACCACATTTCCCGCAACCCTTGGTGACGTAAAATCACCTTTTTAATAAACTTTGGCCTCAGCAGCCCGAAACAAATAGCGCGTCTGAGCGCCGTACACTGCACGTCTAGGTTTTAGTTGAATAGACTAGTAAGGACAGTCTTATTACAGCACACTTCGAAAAACACCCTTTACATATTATGTACAACTGGACGGTAACTACAATGCTTAATACAGTTCCCGTTCTTGGCGTGAGATAATGCTACCGCGAGCACGCCATCGTGCCTTATAACTTGTTGCTTTACATGTGTCGCACGACATGCAATAGAAAAGTAAGTTTGATGGGTTAAAATAAAAGGAAAAGGCAACTACTATATTAAACGAGTACATCACAGTACATGAGAGCGTGCCAAAAAACAAAGGATTGGGGACCAAAATGGCTACCCACCAAATTTGGCGGTAAATAGCGCTCAAAATGTTGGTGTCACCACCCTAAATCCCCCACATACTATGTTTTCAACTCAAAAAGTTCCTATTTCCTTTCCTTGGCATCACTGACGCTTGGATTCACGCGGTCCTTCGCTATTCGCCGCTTTACCGTTAACGCGGAAAAAACAATTTGCGTCAGCTGAAGCGCTCCTTCATTGACAGCCCCGACTAAACGACAAATCTAGACGAAAATAGTGCGACAAGAGATGAGGGTGCCAATTTATCACCAATTTTGGCGCTGCTGCATCGGTGAAAGCTGGAATGCTTTATAGCGATTAATTTATTATGCTCCTGCAAATTCAGGTCGAGAAATACAAAACGAGACGTTGCAGCTGACTTTTTGCAGACTAAGTGTACTTACGTTCCTTTTCGCCACTTGTCTCGGAGCTCTGCGTCAAGTTTTTCGTTGCGTCATAGTTGAACAAAACCAAAATTTTCGAACACAGCTCATTGAGAGCCTTCTTGGTCTTGTTGATCTCATCGTCTACCTTGATCCCTGTTGTGATGCATATGACCGTGCCTGAAACATTTGCGTGAATGTAGTCCACATCCGATGTTGCAAGGTGCCCCCACCCCGATCCCTTACGTACGAGTGATAAATCTATTGCACAAAATCACGAAGACGAGAGGATTATTACATGCCAATCGCCTTAATTCTCTTCCTATACACTCACTTATCCTACAACGCGAGAAGGGGCTTTTGTATCGCGCTATATTCATACCTGCACCACAGCGTAACTATAGGACTACTTGGTGAAACTGTTAGAAAATATAGAGCTTGCTGACAGACGCGTATGCCTGTTTTACTTAGAAAACATAATTGGGTCATCTTCAAGCAAGTACTTTGCTAAGTGACGTAGATCTGTAAACCGAACAGGCACTTTTGCTGCGCTATCCGCATCGTGCCGAATAACATTCAGTGTGTGTGAAACGCAGTATGTACTCGTATAAGGAATACAGATAGTGCTTCAGATTTAGTGTTTGTGAGGGCCAGTGAAAGTACGAAGCTTGTGTCTAACTTCGTACGTTGAAACAAAGAAACCACGACCATTATTTGGTAGCTGCAAGGGGAAACTAAACAGGTACTAGAGCGTATATATTTGGAGGGGAGACATTTTCAAAAATACTTCACATATGGCATGTACTGAAACCCTAACGTACGACTAGGACTACTACAACAGGCCAACCCTATTTCTACGATGAAGGGAGAAACAGAATTCGCAAAATAATATTAGGTTTCTAGCTTATTGATTTAGGCCACGTATTGTAGTTTAAGAATTGCATCCCCTGACATTGCAAGGCATAACTTCCTTGAATGAACGAATTCTGATAAATCTATTTTGCAAAAAGAGTGCAAGAAAGTTTAAGACTGCTACCCATACGGTGCGACTAATTACGTTAATATTTTAGGTATTTTTGCTACTTCATGCATAAAAAAACTGTTAAAGGGACTGTACCGTTCATCAAGGAAGTATATTTTCGCACAACTGAAGGCATTTCATTCGAGGTGAACTGGTTTTATTGCTTGAGCCAGTAAGCAATTTTTTAAGCAGTATTTTTTTCTGTGGGTGTAGTCTTCTCAGAACTGTCTACGGGCACAACTGACTACTAAACGCGACGGCACTGCGATGCCTGCAGAAGGGAGAAACACAAAGCGCATCCGTATTATGACTAATCGTAATACCCATCCTCGGCATGTAATCTCTAGCATAGGTTAAGAGTTGTTTTTTAAGACTATAGTCTTTCTAGGCCTACCTAAACGTGAAAACATGTTGTCTGTGTCTCTCTGTGTGTGAATTCTGTGTCTGTGTCTGTCGTGTCTGTCTGTCTTGTCTGTCGTGTCTTGTCTGTGTGTGAATTCAGTGTCTGTTGTGTCTGTCTGTATTGTCTGCCGTGTCTTGTCTGTGTGAGAATTCTGTGTCTGTCTGTCTTGTCTGTGTGTGAATTCTGTGTCTTTCTCTGTGTGAATTCTTTGTGTCTGTGTCTGTCGTATCTGTCTGTGTCTGTCTGTGTCTGTGTCTCGCCGTGAATCGTCTTGGCATCTTGTCCCTTCAAATACAGAAAGTGGATCACTGCACGTGCTTCGACTTCGCACTGTCGAAGCACTGTCAAACTGTTTGTCTTGTCTTGTCGTGTCTTGTCTTGTCGTTCTGTGTCTTGTCTTGTCGTTCTGTGTCGTGTCTTGTCGTTCTGTGTCGTGTCTGTGTCGTGTCTGTCGTGTCTTGTGTCGTGTCTGTCGTGTCTTGTGTCTGTCCGGCGTGTCTTGTGTCTGTCCGGCGTGTCTTGTCTGTCCGGCGTGTCTGTGTCTGTCCGGCGTGTCTTGTGTGTGTCCGGCGTGTCTTGTGTGTGTCCGGCGTGTCTTGTGTGTGTCCGGCGTGTCTTGTGTCTGTCCGGCGTGTCTTGTGTCTGTCCGGCGTGTCTTGTGTCTGTCCGTCATGTTGTGTCTGTCTGTCGTGTCTGTCTGTCTGTCACTCGATTCAACCGACCGGCCAAAACCAAGCGACCTACTAGCACTGGTGGCAAGGGGTCATACACGTCAACATTATATAGCGCAAAAGAAATGTCAGGCCTATTTGAGGCAAGATATATGTGCATAACCGTAATCCGCGGCATTCATTAAGTATGCACCGTGCACTGGTTTTTACGTTAGTAAATGAACATCTCTTGCACAATATACATCAAAATGAATGTGCGTCTGTCTAGTTTTAGCATAATATAAAACTAATGTTCTATATAATACTGCGCGACACCGCTAGGCGGCCAAAACAAAAATGGCAGCACACATCGGGAAAACAATCCCACTGAAGCAGCGGCTCTGTATCTGGCTTTAACCTAACAGTAATAAAATGTTCCAACAGATGGCGCAAGAGCAGGGCGAACCCGGGTCACCTGAAGTGCCACGCTTTTTCCGACTGGAACAGTCTGTGCAGTGAATTCAAACTGTTTGTCCGACGTTGTTGCATGGCGGCACATCGTTGCATGATGGCTGCTTTGTGGTAAATAATGCCGAGACTGATGTGACGACGCTGGCACGCTTTAAAAGGACAGGGAATTTTTCGGACATCTTCAAAAAGACAGCGGCTCCTACCACTAAGACAAGAATGGTGACGCTCGCGCTGCTGAGCGTCACGATGAGACCTGGCTTCCGATACTGCGATGCTGAAAAACAAGGCCTCAAAGCGCTGAACACCACATCGCCTTTCACTGCTTTCAACTGCAGTCTGGGCAAATATCAGTAAAACTCGCTGACTGTTCCGAGTCCAACTGTGCGTGCCTGAGGCCCTGTTTTTTAGTATCGCATAATCGGAAGCCAGGTTGAATCATGGCTTCCGTTTGTTTCCTTAGTTCCGAGTCCAAGTGTACATGCCCTAGGTTTAACTTTAGGATATATTACTGTAAATTACCAAATGTACCAATATATTGCCAGACACGCTCGTTCAGAGATACACAGTAGAACGGAAATGGGACAATTCTCGGCCTAATACAACGGTCAGATGACTGCAAAAGCAGTTTGCCCACTAAGGAATAGCTGCGTGCAGCTGCGTCATGTGAAAAAGTTAATTGAAAGTGAATGACTGGAATAATAATGCGGGGTGCCCCTTTTGGACCATCTCTACTTTCTGCACCAGATTATCGAACAAGAACCTCTAGAATGAATGAGAACTGAGTTTTCAGGCCAGCTCGCAACTCGAACTCCAACAAGGCCAACTCGAAGCCAACATTTCTGGTATCTATCTCGTCTGAGAAAGCGTTAAGAAATGAAAATTTTTCAGAATCTTCTTACCGGGAAAGGGCAGGCCGTAGTTTTCCGGATCTCCTACTTATTATTAGTGCTCATGTTTTAGACAGTGATTGGTTAATACACATCACGGCAGACGGCTCGCATCGTCTCGCTGATTATGAGTGCTGCTATGTTTAGGTACGTCACCTTATCATATTGCCTGCGTTCCATCCGCCCAGGCTGGACAGCGCAGGCGATGTGTCTGCCCGCCCGATATAATGGGTAGACCATAGATAGCAGCAATGCTTTCTTTTTCTATGGGACCCGTTAGCACTATGTCGGCCCACTCGCATTCTTATTGCAGGAAAATCAGATGCAGTATATCGTGTGTGCTAGCGAAGACCACCGAACATTCCTGAAACGTTAGTGTGAGCATCAGAGCAAGTGCTAGAACGAAATAGCCGGTAATCCATATCGGTAGCTTTCCTCCAATGATAAGTTCATTAGTTACAGTAGGTAGATAATAACAATTGAATGCTTTCTGCTGCTCACAATTTACCCCGCATTAGAAGAAAGAGCAGAAATTCGATTTACTCACCACTGCGGGAAAAAAAATGTTTTATCTGTAATCGAAACTGAGTAGCTGGTGAGTGCCGTGAACTAAGTGTGAAAAGATTATGTGGTGACGCTATCTGACATCTGCCGCTCACTGCTACGCAAAGCGCACGGCGTCTTAGTTAATGAAAAGGAAATCGCGAGAAAAGCCTGCAGTGCCACGCGACGCCAAGGAGCTGGTAATATTAAGTTTTTCAGCGAAATACGGGTGTTAGCATTACGAACACCTTAACGAAGGGATCTTTTCAACAATAAAGCTCAGAAGAGGCAAGGAAACAAACAAACAAAAAAAAACGCCGGCATAATCGCGTGGAAGAAGTATCGCATGACCAAAACGATGAGCAATACTGCGGTTCGGGCACGTGTGAGCGTTTATGCCTTATCCTATAACGACCAGATGAACGCGTTTTCTTATGTACTAGATATTCCTAACAAAAATTGAACATTTGCCTGCCTTTCAGCCTTGCCAACGTTGAATGCAGTAAATAATACTTATTTATAAGCAATTTAGCTTACAGTAAACTTATAAAGTGGTTGACGCTTGATGAACACTGAAAACAGCAATACTCCGCCCCGCTAACACGCGTAAGTAAGTTAAACCAATCATAGTTTACGAAGGACAGACGTTACAAAGTTATTCCCATTGGCTTTCACCGTAGCAAGTTTAGATATTAGGCTGAAAAAAAGGAGAACTCCGCTTTAGGATTATTGAAGAATCGCACAAACCTGTTGGGCTAAATAAAGGTCTCCTACCCGCATATTCTAGCCACCACGTATGCCAGACATTTTAGAGAAGGAGGGAGGCATAGGCGCCGACCACGGGGGGGGGGGGGGGGTCTCCGGGGCTCGAGCGCCCTCCGGAATTTTCCCGGGGGGGGGGGGGGGCTGAGCCCCATGCCCCATAAAATGTCATTAGCGGAGTTCTGTTACCCACATAATTTGACGAATCTCTTGCGGTGCCTCCACATTTTCACTTTTGTTGTGGCTAAAAGCTTACGGCACCGTTGTTGGTGTGGACGTGCACGGCTTTTAATTTATACTTTCGCTTTACTTCGGCAAATCCTGACAATAGGAGGACAAGCGCATGAGAAGCACTAGCGGCGGCTACCTCACCCGTGTTTCCTCACTTTTTTACATTTTTTAACATTCTTTTTAATTTCCACTGAGAACACCATGCACAGACACTTTCTTTAAATATATACATAGGACAAAGTTGTATTATATTATTGAAAGAGAAGGAGGTAGCCAACTAAATAGCCTATATCTAGAGAATATGTTGATGTTATGTTCACCTCACTTCAAAATACTTTGCGTGCTTTTTTGACCCTGAAAAAAACCTGCGAGTTACCAACAGCTAGATACGGCACGCGGGCCCCACAAACTTCAGCCGCGCACAATCATTCACAGCTACGGCAGGGCTAGAGGAGAAGACGCGTGCTCTCCTTCCCATTCGCGCTTGATTACGTGACCTACAACTAACCCGAATATTGAGTGCGTGGGAAATAATGCCCATCAAGCCGCCATCCTTTTCGGCTCACTGTTGCGTGCTTCCCGCACCCACAGGGTATGGGTCGTTTATGTATATGACTTTTGGAGATATGCGGAACATCACGGCGACGACAACCGCGACAATTTGCCTGAAGTTACCATAAAGCTAGAAAAAGAAAATTGTTAGGCGAGGGTATATATATATATATATATATATAGTAACTGGATTTTTCAATGGTCCAAGCGTATTTAGGAAAATCAGAAGCACAACTTCGCGGTTATCTTAGGTTTAGTATTTACCCAACAGTTTCGGTCGGTGTCCGACCTTGAAAGGTCGGTCCACCGACCGAAACTGTTGGGTAAATACTAAACCTAAGATAACCGCGAAGTTGTGCTTCTGATTTTCCTTCTTATATATATATATATATATATATATATATATATATATGTGTGTGTGTGTGTGTGTGTGTGTGTGTGTGTGTGTGTATACGGGTAGGTTTCGGAAAGCTGGTCGTGCCCCAGCACCCCCGGAAAAATAAATTTTCGCCTATGGATGGCGGCAAATGGCAAACAGTACTAAGTAAACCGTTGTTAGTTCGGCACGGCCCAATAAAGAAATTTCGGGGGTGCTTGATGTACGGACAGTTGCACTGGGTGTACAGGACATCACATCAACGTAATTTTTTACTTAACCTAACCAACCAATTTTTTCAGCAGCGCACGCATATGCTCCAGCACGAAAAAACCCTCGACTGAGGTGAGATGGACAATACTTTTTTTTTTACGCAATACGAAACTGTTGCGTATTTGACAGAGCTTTCAAAAGAAAAGTACTTTTATATTTTTTAAACCATCACACACTTTTACTGGCACGAACAGGAGGCCAAAAAAGTAGCATTTCGCGATTTCCTAATGTGCGTTGCCTATGCAAGTTTTCTCTCCGGATCTGTAATATGCATACTTGACTTCATGGTGAATTACTGTGAGAGCGTATATAGTCCATCTCATGCACGCGTTTTATTTCGAGCGATCTTCAAAACACTTCGCAAAACGCTATTCTGTTTACACACAGGACATTACGCATACCCCTTCCCTTTTGTTGAAATTTCCCCAGATCACGTCTGTTCACGTTGGTTTTTTGTATATAGAGAAACATGTTTTAATATTTGTCCAGACTGCAGTAGAATGCAGCGAAAGGCTGATTCGGATTTGGTGTTCAGCGCCCCAAGGCATTTTTTGCGTCGCGTAACCGGAAGCCAGGTTCAAACATGGCTTGCGTTTGTTTCCCGCGTTCCATGAATTAAGGAGCAACATGAAAGCGCTGCAGAAGAGGAATGCGATTTTATATTACATAACATTAACGCAGAGAATGTACCAGCTTTGTAGTGCACGCAATGTCCACTGTAACTCCGTACAAAGGTCGCGGTATGCTAATAGGGACGAACGAAATGACGCTCCTGTACTTGGATTTTGCAGAACAGGCGGTATGACATGAGCCATTTCAAAGCGTGCCGTTTTTTTTTGGTAGACAAGGTTTTGAACCGAGGAAACGAATTATATGAGCAATATCATGATCAGCCTATATCTTTATGTCCACTGAAGGACGAAGGCATCACCCTGCGATCTCCACTTACCCCTGTCTTGCGCTAGCCGACTCCAGCTTGCACCTCCCTCGCTCATATCAGCTACATACTCCACAATAATGTGTGAAAGCAGGAAATGTACATAAAGAAATAAGAATTCATTCTTCTATTGCGTATTTTAATTCCATCGCGTATGCTCTATCATGACGCAAACAAAATGAAGCTTAAGGACATAAAAAGCCAGTGACTGTGATTTAGGGAAATCGCAGGTACGAAACAATGTTCTGCGTCATGTGCAGCGCCATTGCATTGCGCCAGCTCTGCAGTGGCAGAGCTGGCAGAGCTGGCGACAGCGTGCCGGGACAGATAGCTCACTAACTCGTGCGGAGTCTTTGAAGGCGCTGCTTTCTGATGCGGGCGGACGGTTAGTCACGTGGTATTTTTAATTTCAGCCGAGAAGAATAAACCGGCAAAAGTTACTTGGCTGCAAACATGCCAGTATTCCCTTAGAATTTCTACAATTTCTTCACCGACCGCAAGCCATTCAGAGCAGCATTGAAAAATGTGGCTACTTGTAATTCTTAAATTGAACGGCATCAATAACAACTGCCGCCTTCTCTAGCTGTCGATGTGTCGATTCATCAGACGTCAGCGGTAATGGCACACTCCACTGTGCTCATCAAATGAATTCGCTGTATGTATAATGAATGCAAACGCCCTGGGCAGATAGTGTACATCAATTCCGTTAAGGAGTTTTAGTTCTCGTCTTGAAGCAATTCAGTAGGAGAATAGTTTCACGCCAACAGAAGATGATTTGATTGCGTTACAAATAACCAGCGCGAAAACACAGACCACGAGAAGAGAATAGTGCACTCTACTTAAAACTGTTTGATTGTAAAAACAAATATATGCGTATTCATAAATAACGAGCAGTGTTCATTTTTGATCAGTGTTTTTCTCTGTTCTGTGTGCCTGTGAAGTGCAAAAAAGCAAGGACAACAAGCCTCTTTCCTTGTACTGCGCTATCTCGCGCGCCTGATATTTACGATTTGAATGTACACTTACATTGTGTGTCTCGTCTGTTAGTGTTAAGTTATAACACCAGAAATATTGCAACGGTAATAGACAAGGCACTTCACAGACACATGGAACAGCGACAGACACGAACCAAAAAAGAGCGCTTCTCGTTATTTTTTATGAATATATATATATATATATATATATATATATATATATATGTGTGTGTGTGTGTTTACAATCAAACTTTACGGTGTTGGGCTGCTGAGCACGAGGTCGCGGGATCGAATCCCGGCCACGGCGGCCGCATTTCGATGGCGGTGAAATGCGAAAACACCCGTGTACTTAGATTTAGGTGCACGTTAAGAACCCCAGGTGGTCAAAATTTCCGGAGTCCCCCACTACGGCGTGCCTCATAATCAGAAAGTGGTTTTGGCACGTAAAACCCCATAATTTATTTTTAATTTAGACAGTGTTGGGGTAGATTTGTCTTCACCCACTTTAAATGCACGTAGAGCGCTCTATTGTTCTCTTCTCGTGGTCCGTGTGTTTTCGCGCTGGTTATTTATATATATGATGCAATCAAAACTTCTGCGCTTCTACCATAATTTCACATCATTTATGTAGCATCAGAGCGAGTCGCGAGGTGACATGCACCGATTTCAAGTCTCGAGTCAGCCCCCGTTCTTGGAGGTTTGCGATCTGCTACAGTGCTCAAGCACATTTTTACCTTTAATGAATACTGATATCGTTCTTTTAATAAGCAGCCGATCGCACAGTCAGTTTTTCGCTAATGCACCACCCAAGCAGGCTGCCATGCCACGACCCCGTACACGAACGCAACAACGTTCGTTGCATTTTGTGGCGCATTCTTTACCCTCAGCCACTTCCTCTTCATGCTTGAACCCTTTGCATTATTTGCATCGTGCCTCAAATAAAAAAAAACTAGATTGTGGGGTTGTACGCGCCGAAACCACGATGCGATTATGAGGCATGCCAAACTGAAGGACTCGGGATTACTTCGAATCGTCTGGAACTCTTTAAAATGCGCTCAATGCAGGATGCACGGGTGTTTTTGCATTTCACCGTCATCGAAATGCAGCCACCGTAGCCGGGGTCCGATTCCGCAACCTCGTGTTTCGCAGCTTAACTCCAATGCCATTAAGCAACCACGGCCGGCATGCCCAAAATCAACAACACCGCTGTATGAAATACCGCAATGAAGGCTATGGAATATGCGATACCACCAGTCTTTCTTTACGCTTCGCTCAATAAAAGTACAGGCGCTTATTTTCGTCTGCTTGCAGAGCAGCACAGCCAGCACTGAAGGAAGTTGTACCCACGCCATTGCGTTCAGCAGGACAAATTCATAGAAACTGAGCTACCGCAAATCAACGTAGCCACGTTTTTGTATTAAAAGATTGACTTCAAGAAAAAAAAAACTCGCTGTTCTGCAGCGCTGCTGGTTGCTTCTTCGGTCATGGAAGAAAGGCAAGCAGTGTAACACATGTCACTCTTTTCACGATATTGATGAGCGGGCTGGCCAGAAGGGGTTGAATTGGACGGCCGATGTGAGCGAGAGGAGACGCATTCGAAATTCCATGGATCGACACCATGCGCATGCTTCGTTGCAAGTTGACTAGCGCAAGTTGGCAAGTTGCGAGTTGGCAAGCGCTCGCCGGTGCCGCAATATTGAGTTCCCGCCTGTTGCCTGTACCTATATATTGACAATTATGTTATGGTGTTTTACTAGTGCAATTGTGAACGCACTTGCATGTAACGAGCTTGAGGTAGATTTGCATGGATATATAAAGGAACCAGAGTAAGGCCTAAGCAATATACAAATCAAAGTTATACATATCATTGAGAAAATGTTTAGTAAGATCAAAGCAAATGTTTCAAATGATGACAATTGGTCCCGTAAAGCAAATGGCCGTGCTGAGCTCGTCTGAAACTGCAATATTTTTTTTTTGGAACCACGCCAATCAGCACCGGATCGCTCGTACTTAGCACACTAGTAAATGCACATGCCGTGTCCGTCGCTGCTGATTTGGTTAAATATTAAGTTTTCTTTGACGGTTCGCCGTTAGTGGATAACGGCTGGGAGACCAACGCGAAATGTGCCTTGAAATGCAACAAGAAAAGAATACCAACATGAAGACAATTTCTCACTATAGAAAGCCTCCAAATAACTTCTATAGTTATTCGCAAATAAAAAGGTAGTGACGTTTCACTTCGTGAAAGCGGGCTACGCGCAAGCGTATGAACGACGCGAACATGCACAGCGAGCACCATGGCGTCGAAGCACGAACGACAAGGAACCAAACCGGGTGGTTCTGGTTCTCTTCTCCACCTCCAGGCGCCTTCTTCCTCCGGGGCTTGCTTCCCACACGGTCACGCATAGCTCGCCGTTTTCACAGAAGAGGGGGGGGGGGGGGAGGTCTTATACGCTCGCGCGTAAGAAAACAACACTGCTGCACGGGATCGCATTTGATGGACAAAAGAGGCACATACACGAAGCACTATGTGTTGTGCATGGGCCCATCTATGCATGTGCTCTCTGTGTTGTGTGGATTAACGTGCAGTCCATCGACACGTTTGCGGAACCCGCCACAATCTAATTCCCGCTAATATTTATCGCTCCATGGTTCTTTGCGATGCGTCGTGTTCTCAACTCTCACCTGGAATGTCTGGAGCCTTCGTAGTCGTAGGGTTAGTTGTTTCCAGCTATGCTGGAGACCCCGCAGTCGTGACGGCAGTCGATGTCGGGCCGGCACCTTGAACGCAATTTTGAAGCAATATCGATGCCTTTTCAATATAGCAAGTTATACGACGCCTTTTCAATATATTTCCAACCCGATATACGTCAAGATGAAAATTTTGTCCATTTTTCCTACACTACGGAGGCTCAGTTCATGTACTGGAGGTAGACATGCAATCCACACGAATCGGACCGCAGCAGTTGCTAATCCCACACAGTTCCTTTGACCTCGAACACCATGATATTCCCGTTTTACCAGAAATAAGGTGTGTTCCGTCGTTAACCAGTTCATGAAGCGCAAGCCTTAAGGCTCTATAGAAGCCGGACACAAATTTCTTAAAACAGACAAACAAATATCTTTTGTGTATCTTTCCACTATATGCCACTATCTCTACCGGAACTCTCGGTAACGTTGGAGGAGCTTTTAGCAATGCGTGAATTTACGAAATAAAATGTCTGGTAGAAATAGCCCTTGGAAACTAGTCACCTACTATGTGGCGATGCGTGCCTTTGGTAATCTGGCCGTTGGGTGTAGATTTTTGTCAGACTCAGGCCGCGCGGACCACAATACGCATCACATCGTTAAAAGTAGAGGTAGCTCTATCGCTTCCCTTCCTAAAACGCAATATGCGTTTTTTTCTGGTGGTGCACTATTCGGAAACTGTTGCAAGGTTCACGAAAAACAGATAACCTATACATAGTACTATTACAGCGCTCGTCCACTAATTTTATTATTTTTACAATATACAAATTTAGAAATCTTTCAAGAAGACAGGTCACATTCCCTTGAAATAGTCGCGTTTCTTTGAACGGCTCGTAGGTAAAAAAGAATGCGAACGCTTGCTGGATTCCCGAACTACTGAAAACATTCATTATAAAACGCCTCATTTCCGGCATTTTTTTGAAAGCAAGTTTGAAACCATGCAGTGATATTCACCAGAACACTCACCATAACACACCAGAAACGGGTTTAGATACACAACTTCCAGTACTTCCTAGACAACCAAGTTATAGTTAATACAGTTATAAGGTGTTCCCTATAGAACCGTGTTCTTGAAACTGAACCCACTGTATACTCTTAAAAGCAATCTAAAGCAAAGCACATATGAGCTCCAGTTATTCGGGCTTAATAATGCGGGAGCATTAAAAAGTTTCACTCATTCGATTTGTTTTGCAAGTTTAGGTTGTGTTATGTTAAGCTTAGGTTAGGTTAGGCACCTTGCCGACAGTAGTGCGATAGTCCTGGTATGCTCGTACCACGTGTCGCCGACCAGCGGACAAGTTCATTTAAAACTATTCACAGGGCCTCCTAATTATTGCTGCGTCAGCGACCGAATGAACAAACTCCTAAATGGCGCATCTGCACAGGAATAAAGCGCCTTCTTTGTAAAGATACACCCGCCTTCATGACACCCAGCCCGCTCTATACTCCGGAAAGCCTTCGTAAGCACAGAACGTAAGAGCGTCATCCAGCCATTTGCGCTCGTTATCGTGGCACACGTTCATGTGCAGAAACTTGTGGCAGTCTACCAAGCGACACGTAGCGTTTAAGTCGTACACCCCTCCCCTCCTTCATTCCCCCTACCTCTCAGTCAATGCCGCATAACGCCGTTTAACGAAGCTTGAAGTTTTCACTTACGATCTCTCGTCGTGAAGATGTAGCCCAGCGCCAGGGCTACGATGCACAGCACGATGACTGTGCTGGCCACGTACTGCGAGCGGTCGCTGCATTGCCAGTTAACAACAGTAGGTTAATTTAGCTTGCAACACTTCTCGACGGAGGCTGCATTTTGCATGCATCCCCGTCGTAAATCTAGCCGCCCCCTCTCATGTACCGACGGTATTACGTTGGGCCATTAAACTAGGGAAGGAGATCTCAACAGTTTAGGACGCTGGGAAGCTGCGACCACCGTTCGTAAACATTGGCGATGATTATTGATGTTATTAGTGCAAGGGCGAATATGGCCAAATAGCGCCAAGTCTATGGCGACTAGCTGTCATTTTCAGTTTCAGTTTATTCTTGATATGAGATCCTTGGTTGGTTGTTAGTAGTAAACAGGCGAGGTTCTCAAAGTCCAATGACTGCAGCGGAACCCTCGGTTAACAAGAAGATTACAAAATTATTAATTGATAGAGGAGTATAAATAATATGCAATCTACAAATAAATATATTGTGAACAGTAGTAGTGGAAATGAATAGATTCGATTATATACAAGGAGTCATACATGTAAATAAAAATTGCGCACTATATCAATATAAACTGTACAAACTTGTACAACAAATGAAGTACACACTTTATGTACAAAATGTGTAAGAGGACAACTACTTATACAATTTTAAGTTGATACTTATATGCATGCAAAGGTTATTGATGATTTAAATGCATAGGGTAAGTCATTCCAGTGGTGCATGAAATGATTTTCGATGGGTAGATGCAGCGCGGCTCTATAGAGGCCTAAATGCGTTCGCCGGAAAGTGCGTAAAATAGCTATTAAAACTATGAAAATGACACGCGAGGTGCGATATGTGTGACACATAAAAAGGATATGCAGCGATGGGATGAGATACTAAAACATATGGGCTTAGGCAGGACCCTTGAACGCAAGGGCATGGAAGCACATGAGCTACAAAGCGTTATATCGTAGCAGCAGCCCTCAGTGAGAACATCTGTTCCGGATATTTTTGCTCGTGTAGAGAGAGAAAATAAATGAAAGGCAGGGAGGCCAGGACTGAGCCCGGTTGGCTACCCTACATTGGGGAAAGGGAAAAGGGGAGGGAAAGATTAGGAGAAAAAGAGAAACTCCACTGTGGATATCGCCGACGTGGTAACAGTTTTCTGCTCTATATACGTTCCAGTCACTCAGTCCGGATCACAGACGGCCACTCAATACGGCAGTTTTTAAACATCGCAGCAGCGCTTTTCAAGCGAGCAACGATCCAATCGTACTTTTTTATTGGAGGTCATGGTCCCAAGATCCTGTTCAAGGTGAACTGTTGTCTACCCAAGTAATTCAGAGCTGTACAGATGTCATGTCTCATTTGCAAAAGATGGGCAGTATCACAGTAGGTGTTCTAAACGACACTGTGCACTTGGCGCTATCTTCCATTCGAATGAAACACGTATATGCATTGGTGAATGCAATGCCCAAGCCTAAGCGGCACAACATTGCTTCCTCACTTCGCGGAAGCCCAGGTAAAATCTACAGTTGCCGTGCAGAAAGTTCAATGCTGCTTCACTGTAAAAAAAAAAAAAAGTTGTGTGCCAACAGCCACCAAGTATTGCCGGATGTAGTGGCGTTTGCTGTCGTTAAGTTACAGGCAAGTGCTTTTTTTTTCTCTCATCGTTAGCTTCCCGACACTCCAACAAGACGTGGAGGACGGTCGACGTATCGTCACACTTGCCACAGATAGGAGGTTCCTCACTGCTCAACAAGTCAGAACGTGTGCAATATGCCGATATGTAAAAGGTCGAGACAAAATTAGCTCATTTTGTCGTACTTTTTATTGGAGGTTAATATTCCCAATCTGGCTCAATTAAAAGCAGCTTATTTGACGTTTCAGTCTCCGAGATTCGTTGTCAATAGTTTCTTAGTTTTTCAAGCAAAACTGGCACCAGGTCCATGGCCATTGCCCTATTTGAGAATTACGACTCTAACCATATTTTTCAAAGAAGATGGGATATACTCTGAAGACCATATGGCGTTGATAAGAGACCAGAGAGTTTTCTGGGTTTCAGTGTATCAGTGTCTTATTTCATAAATGATTTGGTGAGATCATGGAGCAGTGTTATTGCAGCTGTTCAGGGATGTCTGGTGCTCTGCTAAGCTATATGAATGGTTGTATGGGTCATTTGGTGCGCATTTTTTTTATCTCAGGATTGTTCCAGAAAAGTTCAATGCGCTGAAGATCGTGTTGAAAATTTGCACACGGAAAATATCCCTCGTCTTTGAAACTATCTACTTCCGTATTCGCCGAAGGTAATAGGTTTGCCGGCTGGCCTTGGGTTTCTATTATCTCTATTCCATCTTTTCGCTTGTCTGTATTAAGTATTTGTACCGGAGTTGCTGTTTTGCCTCGTAGCCTGTTGGCGCGAGTTTTTCCTCGTGATTTTACATGCTAGAAATTTGGTTTTTCGAAGTTCCAGAATTGTGAAGGCGTCCGCACGCTTTTTTTTTCTTTTTTGCTGCTTCTGCGCTTTAGTACATTTATCATTCCATCATGGAAATCACCCTCTGGTAGCCACTCCTTTGTTTCTGCGATGTATTTTACTGAATCAAAAGTAACAGAATCTGTTAAGTATGCAAGAACATTATCCTTAAGGCGCAAATGTCATCCCTCGATAAATGTGCGAGTTCTCGGAACAGCTTCCAGTCAGCGAATTCGACCTTCAACGGAGTAACGTGTAGTAATCATTTATCCTACTTTGTTGCGTTCAGCACTAAGTGAAGTGGTCGCTGCGATAAGGATGTTCAATAACATTCAACCTGAGGTACGGCTTTAGTGTAGGATATGATATGCTCAAATCGATGAAAGAATTCACTAATCGCACACCCCTACACCTTAGCCTCTGAGCTGAGCTACCAGTGCTAGCAGAGACCACTGGTGTGGGGTAGTTCTCGGAAGGTAGGGCAGCCTCGGCTGCTCCTACCGTGGAGGCCGTTGGCGATGCCGCCTGCTCGCTGGGCGTGACGTGGATGGCAGCCAACTGCCGTTGTGATGCTGCCCCCCGATGCGCCACTGTGGAGAAGGATGGGCTCTGTGCAAATGTTGCTGTCGTGCTTCTCAGAAGTTACGTTTTCATTTGCGATTATCATGCTAATGCGATTATCATGCTAATGCGATTATCTTATTTTTCTTCTTTCAAACTTCACATCATCTAGAGTATGCAGCATGGCCACCATCACAATTTGTGTAATAGAGCTCGGCATCCCAATCGACAGCAGAATGCTCCTTAATACCAAATTTGGGAGAGGTAAGCTACCCTCGATAGATCGGAAAAGCATGGCCAACAAACCGGCGCTTAAAAGTATTGTCACCGATTTGAAATGTACAGTCGGACTCTGACTTTGGAGTATGTACCCTGTTTCTCTGCCTCCTGCAATGTGCTAGAACTAAATGTGACGATTGGATACTTAGTTGGTAGCTATTTGTCGTCGAGTCTGATCTTGATCATTTGTAGATTGATTGCGTTTTTATCCTTCCAGGAGTTTAATACTCAATCAACCATCAGATCATTCTCTGAAATTGCGCCTTTGACAGTATTCAGGGCTCGGTGTGTTGTTACAGTGATAAGGGCATTTCCAAAGGCCACAAGGTTGGTTATCTGAACGCACGGCGATTGTTCTCCGACTTTAGGCATCATGTCCCCACTGGCTCACTTGGTGGCTTCATAGTAACTTCCAATGGTCACTGTCAGACAATATGACAGAAAAATGCAAAATCATTCTGGCTTTCTTGTCTTATTTTGAGGATTTCTATGTTCTTTAAAATTGGAAAGTAGCATCGGCGCGCCCCCTTTTTTGAGGAATGATCATTGGAGAAGTGTTTGGAAGATCTCGCAAAATGTATCGGATATTCGGGGTCAATGCCATTTACCTAACAAGGAGCCCAATGACGGGAGACGGCAGGTTATGTGGGGAAGCAAGCCCTGCCTATGTACATTGTCGCTATGACCATGTATGTTGTAACCAAGGCTGGTTACCTAACACCAGGATAACCCAGGCCGCCGTGGAAGATGAATGAAATGGGGAAAAAAAGAGTATTAAACCAGATATATTGTACAAAGAGGATAGAAAACTGGACGGCAAGGAAAATACCTGAAGGGGTGCCTAAGTTATGCCTACGTGGATGAATACGAAAGCATTGTGGCCACGTCTGCAGAAGCGCGGCGACGTCCGGGGGAGTCACTGGCGGAGTCGCGTGACCCGAGCGGACACGTCAGCACAAACGCCGCGAACGTCACGCGACCCACGTTGTTCGTCACAAGGTTCGCACAACGCAAGGTCCTGTGTTCGAGTGCCTTAATTCTACCTTAGTTAACTATACCGTTACCTTAACACCCCTTTGGAGCACATGGGGTGTTAAGGTGAAGGTATAGTTAATAACGGTAGAATTAAGGCATTCGAATCCACGGCCGTGGTGCCATGGTTTGGCTACGCACAGAATGCCTGCTCACGCAGAAGCCGCTTAGAGGTATTGTAAAGCCCGCCGAAGCAGTTTAGCGGGTATAGCTTCGCAGTGGTAAGCCGGAAGTTGCGGGTTTGATTCATCGCTGCGTTTGCCACATTTTCGTAGGGCCGCATTGCAATAACGTTTCTGTACCGTGCATTGTGGTAACAGTAAATAAGCCCAGCTGCTCCAAAATAGTTTGGAATCCCCCACTACTTCGTTCGTCAGAATCACATAGGGGTTTGTAAGTAAGCACCGGTTTGTGAAACGATAGACGCCAGCGAATCGTCATTCTCCTTATATTACAGGAATCGTGCTCTGTCCACTAGGGCGCTCACTAAAATTTAACCATAAAAGCAAACATACTTACTTGTGAAGGCGATTGCGCCAGTCTCGTATAAAAACACTTTTCCTTATTATAGCGTCCATTGCGAAATTAGCGCCTTCCCTACCTAGTAAGGTTCCTGATGTGCCGATGTTTATGAATTTGAAGGACACTTTAGGACTCCTTCAAAACAACGATTCACAAGAACATGGCGCCATCCTTTAACCAATTACATCATAAATATTCTCTATCCACAAAACGTACCGCGCTATGTCCGAAGCAGGGGCTGCAGTATAAAGTCAGGTCAACGATATACAGTGCGAACTAAACCCGTGCATGGCATAGACGTAACTCATTATATCTCATGGTCTACTTCATATGGTATCTCAATGAGACAATATTGCAAGGATCGCGCCTATGCAAGAGGCAAATGGTGCTTACCGCACTGGCGCTGGGGCTGGCGCCGGGTCACATGCTGTGAAGGCAAAAACGCTGTTAAAATTAGTGCGGGGAGTAAACGCGCTGATTTCACGAGTGCGTTTATTGAGACACCACCCAACCTTAATGTGCTGCCCACGGTTTCTGGCGACTATAAGTGTAGCCATCAAATCTGGCATGGAATAAAGGCTATAGGATGTTTTGAACTCTTGGACGCGAAAATAAAGTGTGTTGAGCAGACAGTAACGCAGAGTGCGCCACTACACGTTGGCTATTGTAGAGGCCGGTCGAGTAGATATTGAATACACGTAAGCAAGTAAACGAAAAAATATTTAGAAAAGGCAAAGTCAAGACTCATGGCAATAGCAGATGTTTAAAATTTTCTGATCCGCAATGCAAAGCTTAAATTATGCGATGCTGTCGTATCTTCAGCTGGAGATAGCTGACCTTCAGGCGGTTACAAATCTTGCCACCAAGGCCAACTTTGGCATGAGTTCTGCGTGCGTCTAACAGGTTTTCAGGCGCGTCATGTTCCCGGGGTCCTATAACGTAAAATTATTATCTGCTTTTATTCCAATCTCCTGACGTCAAGTTTATGTAAATGCCAACGCAGGGATCGGGTGGTGACCCGCGACGTCGTCTGAACCTAATCAAACACTGTCCTATTTATAGGGGGTCACCTTTGCTCGCTTGCAAAACGAATAATATTGCCTACACTAAGCGGTTTTTGTTATATAATCGGCTGACGAGAGGCGAGCAGCACGCTCAAGTAAAGACGGTTGTGATTGTGGCGAACGAGCGCAGTGAAACAGATAACTCGATGAAGAGGAAGGTGCCGCGGTCTCCGATTGGTCCGCTTTCGGTTACTTAGATTGCGGTGGTTGGTAGAAAAATTGGGGCGGCAAGGAACGTAAGCTCAAGAATGACGTCGAAACGGATCCTCAGCAAAGAACAGTCGGGAAAGCGATGTCGTATACGTGCCGAAAGGGCTCGACAACGTATACTGCCCCCCCCCCCCCCCTCCCGCAACACACACGCACATACAGGGTGTTCATTTTTAAGCATTACAGAATTTTCAAGAATCGCCTGTGGCAGGCAGCATAACTCCAATCATTGAGCGAGGTTATTCGATGAGGCGGACATTAGGAGCACAAGCAATCGAAACACATTAATTAACAAAAATTCATTAACCAACTTCTTGTTGAATTACTTTACGACACATATTGCAATTTACGAATTGTAGCCGGTGAGCTTGTCAGGCGTGTCCACTTGGAATGAATTTACAGAATTCCCCGCTTAACAATCCTGCGAAAGAATGTAGCAATATTAAGCTAGACCTTATAATGTACAGTGTTTTTTTACCTTCACCAAATTTTTAAAGTTATAAACATATAAATCGTGGTCACGTTATCTTGAGCATTCTAGTGTACCGATTGGCGGCCTCTAGATACAGAGCAATTTCCGCACTTACGTGCGTAATTAGCGAAGTTACAGTAATTTCAAATTATCAAAAACAGGTGGCTACAGCAAATGAGTACTATGGGGCCCGTCCTGGTCACTACCTATCCCAACGATCAAAACTTGAATAGCGGAGTTCATGTGGGAGCTACGCGAACAATGAGTTACCCTTGGCAGACTCCTTGAAACCGAAACTGGTCGCAAAAAGAGCATCTGTGTCGTCGATGTCGCCAGCGCTTCAATGCCGGCGGGCCGCAAAATTTACTTCGTCATTCAGTCGTGCTCCACGTTGCGCTCTGTTGTAACCGTGTGTAACCCCCCCCCCCCCCCCCCCCGCTCCGCGTTGGTGCGCCACTGGTCCTTTGGTTACCACGGCCACATCAGAGTCAGCAAAGTGCTTCGCCCAGAAAAGGTGAGCATTGCTTCTGCGTCACTGGCCACAAATAACCAGACATGCCCAGCGCTACCCTAATAAAACAGAATAATAAGAAATAACGCTCAGCTTAGCACCACCATAATTGCCCCTTATATTTTTATAGTAATATCTCTCCAGTTGTTGCTTCGCGGTGCATTTCGAGAGCTTGCATCGTGCGCACCTCAGTGGATTAATAAGCGAAGTCGGAGAGGCTGCAAGTGGGGCATCGCGTGTTGAGGCATTTGTGCGTGTGACTGACTCTTGCTGGAACTGCGGCTCCCTAGAGAAGGACCAGTTTGGAGCAGTGTCGCAACACGCAGCCATTTCATATTTGTAGACGCGGTTCGCACTGCGTTATCTACCGCCCGAGTTTCCTTTATTGTTTTTTTTTTGTAATATCGGAAGCTGGTGAAAGGCTCTTTAAAAGTAAAAAAATGGGCTAATATGTAATGGGCTATTATGTTAGGCCTAAGATATGCGTCGCTGAATTTATGGTATTCAGGCTAACGGGGCTTTTAGCTCTTATTCTAGGGCGCTGTTTGCGCGTTATGCTGATTTATTATTTTTTCTATCCTTCAGTGTTCGGGAGAGTGGATTTTCAAGGCAATGGTTTGTTTGACCAAGGTACTCACGCGCGGCTTCTTCGGCGCCTGTAATGAAATCAAGAAGACATAAGAAAAAGGCAAACACGTTTTTTTGTATTGCTGGTTTTGAGGCTGCTCCTAAATATCCCCTTCACACACGGCATCCACATTAGTGGACCCGACCTATTTTTGCCACTTCTGTGCCACAATAGCAAGGAATAGAGCACGAACGTTAAGCTTAGGGTAAATTGAACATTCTGCTAACCTATATTACTTTCATTTCAAGTCCGACTAATTTGTATCGTTACAAAGTACCACTTTGGTGAAGGCACTACCGTGTTTTACGTCACGTTTGACGTGAGGCATGTCGGTAGCAAGCTCTAAATATTTTTCTTCCTTGAAATGCTTATGACCAATAAATAACTTCTGCATGTTATTTGAGCGGGTGGTTCAGTCTTCCTTATGAAGCATGACTAATTATGATATCACAAAATGCACGAAGAGTCATTCTACCACCTTGATTTTCTTTCAGTGGAGTCTTAATCACCATGGCACAAAAATTATGTATGTTTCACACGTGTATAGACAGTCGATCGTAATTTGTGTCTGAAGGGAATATAGGTGGGAAAACGTTATGCATCACCCAGTTTACAATATTCAGGCTAACTGGGCTTTTAGCGCTTATTCTAGGTTGGCGTGCTATGCTGATTTATAATTTCTGTACTTCAATGTTCGGGAGATTGGATTTTCAATGTCATGGTTTGTTTGACAAGGTACTCACGCGCTGACTCTGGGGCGCCTGTAATGAATGCAAGAAAACAGAAACAAGAAGGCAAAAACATTTCAGTAGAAGTTTTTACAGTGCTGCTGGTTTGAAGACATCGTTCGAACACGCAGATGCCATACCACAAAAACTGTTGTGTTCGAGCGTCAAATTTATGATATATTTTCATATTTATATAACAGTTATGCTGCTGTGACTGTGGCAAATGTTTTCCATTAACGATATGCATAAAACAACCCTTCTAAGCAGTGTACCTTTGCAGTGAATATATCCGAATTATTCATCCTAATTGGCCACGCCGTCTACCAGAAATAAATGCAATATTTTTTCCTCCTGTATTAATGACATTTTTTTATTGGAAGGAATAGTATCAGTAGCGCAGACCCAAATACTATGACAGGCTTGGTCTGGCATTGTTTAAACAACATTCGCACTGTTTTAGACATTGTACCTGAGGTGCAAGCTTCTAGCGGCAAAGAAGCAAATATTTGCACAGTTATATTGGCACGGAGTCAGCGTCAGATATACTCGATGAGCACCATCAATATGACCACGCTGACAGTGTGTCATTAAGACAGCGAATCCCCAATAAACGGCCCATTAGCTGTCACCAACCCGTTATAAACATGACGTCACTAAAAAATGTCACACTTTCGCCCTAAGGGCGAAGCAATGAATGCGATAGCAACACAGCAATGTCATACGAAGTAAGGTGAGCGGCTTTGGTAGCAATATGAATTGTAGTAAACATGAGCTGATTAAGTAAGCAGGTGTGCTGCGGCGTAAGTAGACCGACATGAAGAGAGACTCGATGACCACGAGGAGGCGCGTGTGAAATGGTGGTGTTGATGAGAAGCGCTTCCCGTGGGCAGCGCGTGCGAAGGGACACACCTGTAGCGCTGCACTGCCGACCCGGGCAGCATTGCATGTGTAGCGTGCGTTGGAAAATGTGGCCCGACTATTACTGATTGAACAAGCGCGGTGTGAGCGCGCACAAACAAACATGAATAGATCACACTGAATGACGGCAGACAACGTCTGTCAAAACGCTGGCAGCAAGAGCATATATACGCCGCAGGAGCGGGCGAAGGTGCGTGCGGTATATCGCTGCAACGGAAACTGAGCGGCGAATGCACGGCGCATAGATGTCAGAGCCGTGTGGAGATAAGAGACGGTGCGGACGAGCGCGGTTGTTGGCAGCGTCGAAGTGCGCCCCCCCCCCCCCCCCCCCGCGCTCCCTCCGGCGCTGGCGTCCCGCTTCCTTGCTTGCGCGTGGGTGATTGAGTGCGTTCGCTCTCCGTGATAGCGCGCGTCCCCGCACGCTTCCGCTCGGCATACGGCGCGCGGCGAAGATTTTATCTATAGGGAACCTCACGGCGACGGCGACAACGACGGTAGAAATCCGGTAGAAGTGTCCATATAATTGCTATCGCAATAAAATCCATAATAATGCGAAAGCAGTGTTGAAGCTCCACTATTTCAGGCGTACGGTGAATGTCGCCTAAGTTGATTCACACTAACAAAATCGCCGTCAAAACATGACTTGTACAGTACGCCTGCCGCATGAGGCAATCCGACGACACATAAGTGGCAGTGGTGTGCAACTGTTCTCAAGCAATGGAAAGTGCCCCGTTGCTGGGATGAAAGCTATTATGCCACGTACACACAGCGGCAAAACGCGCGCGGCGCGCCGCAAAAGCAGCCGCGAAACTGGTTTTTGTTGCCGCGGCATGGATCGCTCCTGGACCGATTTTTTGCGGTTTGCCGCGTGCCGCGGATGAAGGAGACCAATGAGAGCGGCCCGCTTCCGTGACGTGCGCGCGGGAAATGGTGCTATGCGGACCCGCCCGACCGCTTGTTTCTCGTTTCGCACTATCATCTGCACGCGTCAGCTCCAGGATAGTTCGAGAAGGGGAGAGGAGTCTAGTCTGTCACGTGATTGCCGCAGCGGCGCGCCGCCGGTTGGTGTGGCCACCCTGCCGCTGCTGCGTTTTGCCGCCGGCGGCGCGCCGCGCGCGTTTTGCCGCTAGTGTGTACGTGCCACTACACCAATGCAGATCATTTTGAGGTAGGATAGATGATACCGCAGTTTTATTGACCAAGGTACGTACCTGAGGGTGGAGCGGGCGCGGCGGCGGCTGCGGCGGCTTTAATGGATGCGAGAAAAAAGGGAGAGAAATAAGAGCATAAGCAGGGAGATTACGATGGCATTTGCATATTGCACGTAGTAGTGATGTTGAAGAAAACAGTGGTAAACCTGCGTATGACGAAACTGATTTTTATTGGGCGTACCTGTGCCCACAAAAGCAAGCTGCACTCAAAGCACAACGATAGCGGCGAACACAGCCGGCGATCGTCTAAATTTGATCAGCGGCGAAACGCGTAAGTTTTTCTACACGAGTCATCGAAGGTTCCACAGTAATCCCTGGTGCCCACGTGTCTTTCAGAAAGTACTAGACATTTCGCGTAGCTCATACAATCAGATTACGTAAGCGTCGGCGACAACAGACAACGGATTGAAGCATCGATAATGTTCGAGAAACTTCCCGATACATGCAGGCGCGTCCTGCGTCGAGCGATAACGTTTAACATTTGTTAGCCGGCGAAAAGCGGTCGCCGTTGAAAGATAAACAAGTACACGTCTCAATATCAGGTGAAATTTCTCAGATATGTTCAGCATGGTGCCACCGCAGCCCTGAGACGTCGTATTATCTCATCAGCAAATATCGGCTGTTTAAGTTAGAAGAAAAAAATTGAAAATAAATCCACAAGCAAGCAAGCTCCGAATTCCTAAGCGAATTCGAAGTGGGCAATTGGATTCGTAACAGCTGCCTCGATATCAACGCCGATGACTGGCGCGCTGCTGTTGCTGAACAACACGAAAAGCGGCGACGAAGCGCAGATTTTTGCAATCACAATCGACGACACAGGCCAACACTGGTTTTCTTAATAAACTCAGCTAGGGTGTCCCAGTGAATTAAGATGCACCTCGCAAATGGTGCAATTTAATTGCAAGCCAAAAACAACATGACAGCTGCTTCGTTGTCCCCGCAGACTGAGCCACACGTGAGCTCTAGTGACAAACAAATAGTGCACGTAGCAAGAATTGCCGCGTAAATCGATTGACGATTGTCACCTTTACTTGGGAGTGTGGAGAGTTGCGTGCATGCGCTACTCTCGATGGAGGAGAGACACGACTGGCGGCACAGCAAACGAGGATTTAATATTTACAAGGATGGTAAAAGCACGCGGCACACAACACTAGAACCATAACTCAAAACTAAAATGCTTACTCAACAGAAAGTGCAAAACTAACTAAATACAACACTACCAGAAGATAACATATCTCTGTCTCGGAGCCTAGCTCCGTCTTACAGTCTCTGCGTCAGTCTTAACGCTGACTCGTCAAAGTCTGGCCACCTTGGCCCCGGCCTAACTGCGTCGTGAACAAAACGTGATCGTCTCTTACGGATCGTCGTCTTGATGTTCTTGTCGCACACGTGTCGGGCTCGTCCGAAGCGTTGAGAGTGCCGTAGGTGTCGACGCCTCGCGTTGTCTCTTTCGTCGGCAGTGAGCTCGTCGGTTCGTCGGTGATGAGCTCGTCGGCTCGTCAGCAATGGCGGTCGGCGTTGCCCACCTGGATAGGCCTAGCGTGCAAGCTTCTAGCGGCAAAGCTCACAACGCTCATGCACAGAAAGGGATGCTGGCAGTGTAGTTTTCGTCCATTGGCGATTTTTTTACCTTCGTGCCGCCAATGTTGGTGTTTTGTTAGCTCTTAATTGCATCACAAAATGTCCCTCAATCACATTAGGGCAAGTTGAAGCCAAGAAACACCATTGATATGACGACGTTGAGCTGACAATGAGGTATCAGCTCAACGTCAATTACTTACCACTTCTTTATAGCAAAAAGCCATTGCGTCATGTGTCAAAAAGATATACCTATAGAAGAAACGATTCTGGCAAGCGATATTACCAGGTGAAATTTCATAAGCATTATTGACTACGCAAAAAAAGCATATTTCACATTTACGCCATAATTCGCCTCGAATTCGCAAAATCTCGCAAGGAAATTTCCGCGTAAATAGTTTAAGGGGTGCAAGTGTATTTGCGAAGCCAAAAAAAAAAAAAACACCATGATAGCTGTTCGTAATCTTATCGCTGACGACTGGCGCGCTGCGTTTCAAACTATAGACCCTTTTATCCGCTTTGTGGCAGCAGTGTGTTCAAGACACTAGAAAACTTCCTGTCCTGGACGAAAGTATTCTGTCACATAGTATATTCTAGGCACATATCTTTGGTGTGTTCAGATATGACGTATCATGACGTGCGTCATGCGTCCAGCTCATGTCCAGATCATGCGTCCAGCTCATGCGTCCAGCTGGACGCATGACGTGCGTCATGCGTCCAGACATCGCTCAAGGGATCGCATTGACATGCTTTGCTATGTTACTCTGACAGTAAAGCATGAACACCCCTTGCCTATGCCTAACCTAACTTCACCTAACCTAACCTAACCTAATACGTGCGACGACACCCAGGCAAGAACGCTCAAGCACGCTCAAGGCGCGCAGGCGCAGAATCACTCACTCTCACTCCCTGCCGCCCCTCAAATTGTGCGCGCGCAAAACCACAGGATGGTACTCGCTCTGTCATACCGTGTTAGACTCCAGCTGTAATAAATCGCTTTACGGTTTAGATTTGGGGCATCTTCAAATCAAGGCAGCCTCTGCCGGGAGGGTACAAAACGACTTGCTTTTTAGAGTGACTTCACCACTCATCCGTCACCGAAAGATTGCTCCGACGCAGTAGGAATGTTGCGAGGAAATGCCGTAAGTGCTTATGTGAATCTCGGCCTATATTTTAAAATATAATTCTTTCAATATTGGGCTCTATCAGTTACTCTGGCGCACTGCGGTGAAGGTCCACAGCATGCCGAACGGGCAATGTCCGAAGCTGCTGGGCATGAGCACGTATGCGCTGCAGCTCAATTGCTAAGAATATGTTAAGTTAACCCTAAATGTTATCTCGTACATCTGTGTTGAACGGAGAAATTGCTTTTCTTGGCAACGACCTCACCAAATTTCACGTGGTTTACTGCACGTAAAAGGAAAAAAATGATATCTAGATGCTGCTGGTAGCGATTTTTTTTAAATTTAGGCCGTGAATTATATAATTAACATTTCTGAAAGTCGCAAGGTTTCAGGAAACCAGAGTTACAGTTAACTCTAATTTAACGATGGAAAACCATATCGCAATCCTCAGTTGCATCTCACCGTACATCTAAGCCGATAAAATGTAAGATGCATGGCTCTCAAATGCACTACTAAAGGTGAGTAGCACTTCGGGAAAATCTTAAACATTGCAACGAATTCACATCAGATACAAATTCGTATATCACATCTGTCTACTTTAGATGTTCTCACGGAAGCAATTCACGGAACTGCGACGTGTGTTCTAGGTGCAGATCTCTGGATTTGTAAAAGAACACAGTCATATTTACGAACTTTTGGCAATTTTTGTAAAAACGTCAGGCCATAAATATAAATTACGCTTATAGCAGTATCGAGAATTTAGCATTTTCGCTCAAATCATATTGACGGTTTCGCATCTTCACATAAATCTGAGAAGACTAAAAAGCTTATAAAATCCACAAATTTAAAATTGGTCCACGGGCTGTCTCGGAAAGCATTTGCGCGTTAACATGTATTTGAATAGGCGGAGTAGGGTTTGGGCCGAGCGAAAGCTTCCTTAATAGAAAAGCAAATTTGGAGGTGGGACACTTCTGCCAGGGTACTTACCCGTCTGCCCGCGCGTTACTGCGGCTATGATCGAGACGACGACGACAAAAAAAAAAAAAAAAAATCAAACGAATACGAAATGTCAGTGATATTTCTCGCATAGCTTTATTTCCGAGTAGAACATCTAATGGCATTTGTGCTTCTTGATATCATTCTAGCTATATGGAGCTATAATTCTGGGTTAAGAAATGTTGTTTTAAGCTGGAAGAAGCGCCTTAATCTCAATTTTACAGCATGTCTGGAGCGTTGGGACGCCGTTTTTTCATTAGTGGCGTGAGAGCCGATTGGTCGATATTTGGACAACAGCTTTCGCTGTGTCCTCTCTAGTGCGTCAATGTTTGCTTATGCTTTAGAATACAATATTTACGAAACGGTGAGTCACAATTTTTTGACACATACGAATAGGTTTCCGATTAGTGTTACAATTTGTTGCTTGTATTAGCCAACATGATTGAGTTCACGAGACGGAACTGATCATTGGCGGAAGTGACTTCACCGAAAAGAACACAGTCATCCATAAACACCCCGACTTGAACTTAAAGTGGTTCATCTACGTGAAAAATATCATTAGTGAAAAGGTAAAATAATACAACGGTACGAGAACGCGTTCTTGAGGGATGCCCCATGAAACCGGTAATGGCTTAGACGAAACACTCAATAAAAACAAACTGCGCGCGGTTAGTGAAATATCCTGTATACCTAATAAATAGGAATGGAGGAAGTCCCATACAATTTTCTGAATGAGCTTAATGTTGAAACAAGGTTGAAAGCTTCACTAAAATAAATGAATACGAATCAACCTGTCCTGCGTTAACTAGGTTAGTCGAAAGAGTGAACAACCGTCACACAAACCGTGTCACTGGGGAAAGCACTTTGTTAAAAAAAGTGCTGCCAAGGGAAAAGTCTTATAAGTTTTCCGCCGTGTGCAAAACAATCTTACAATGAATATGTAACGAGAAATTTGCAAGTAGGACACTCGACTAACGTACTTACCCGTAGCCGCACCCGTCTGCACGGCTATAATGAGGGCGAAGACAACGAAAAAAATAACGAAACGAATTAAAAGGAATATCGGTGCTAATTCTCGCATTTGTAGCATTTTTCATACCGTTGTAGCACTCTCAGAGATCGCTATAACCCCATCACAACGGTTTTATACTGCAATCACTTATGATAGAAGGAACTGTGCAAGATATCTGCATATTTAAGAAAGAAAAAAGACTGCACTGGGAGCCCCTCTTCGTGGTTCCACCAGGGTATTCACGACACTGATAAGCCGTGAGGTGAAAGTTTCATTCCTGTATCCGTAGACGGGCGCGTCCGAGTGTTAGCAGCCTACAGCGGGCTTCTTCCGGAGGTGCCAAATCCTTATCGAAATTCGGAACACACAATTTCAGTTACTTTAGCCTGTCTAGTTAACCACGTCTCATGATGTACAACAGGAAGCGCCGTGACAAGCACCCTTCTTTACTAGAGTGAGCTATGGGCCAATAGTCACATGCAGGGCGGCCGTAGTAATGCGCCAATAGCGCGCCGAGGAACAGCCCCGCGACAGGCAGCAGTAACAGCACTGGCATACGATTCCGACCGCGGCGCTTCCTTCGGCACCAGCTGGAAGATTCTTATTTTCAAAAATATTCCTCTTCCCTTTCCTTGCAGCGATATAGCACAGCGATTTGGAAGGCCTGGGGAGCCGGAAAACGCATGTTTGTGCAACAGCTCTTGAGAAAAGTCGCCGCTTGTCAACGCAGGTCGCATTCATAGGCTCACGCTGCGCCCCGTAAACAACGTACAACTCAAGCATTTGTTTTAGGATGCCCATGACATTGTCGTGCATCGTGCAGGTTTGTGAAGCCGCATAAAATCACGACAAACGTGTAACCCTTGTGTTGTTTATTGCACTACTGCGCCAATCTTAAAAAACTGGCCCAATAAAGACTGGCTCGTTGCAATTAAAAGAAGAAAGTGAAAGGTTAATGTTCCAAGCGGATTTTTGAAATAAAATTTTCGAGAATTTCCAATTTCAAAACAACGAAACAATCATGTTGGCAGCTCTAACTGAGTAATAAAAATTGAGATTGTAATTCTTTTAGTTGCATATAATAGTGCATCCAAACCGGATAAAGTGGACGTAAGATAGGCGACTCTCAAATACACCACTAATAAGTGGTATATTACTAATAAGTAACAAGCACTTTGGCAAAAACTTCTTTGTCTTCTTTGGATGTTTTGACGGATGCAATTCACACAACTCCGACATTTGTCCTAAATGCAGAGCTGCGGATTTGTTTCGTGCTTCGAGCAGTCACTAGAATTTACTGTTTTATCTCAAATGCCCCCATATTCCCACCTATCTCTTTTTTCTATCTTTATATTTTATAAAAATATTTATTCATTTATGGGGCAAATGTTGGTCATATTGGCAGTAATGCACATTTAAAGTATATAAGCAGACTAAAAATAAAAAGCTGATGCAAAAGGCACATTTGCTTAAAATTATCCCAGGGGCTATCTGAGAAAAGCATTTCTGCGCTTACTTGTATTGGAACAGGTGGCTTTGGGACCGAGCTAAAACTTCCTTACTATAAAAGAGAAATTCGGAGGTGGGACCTTCGTGCCAGGGTACTTAGCTGTGCGCGCAGCCGCTCCAATCCCTATGATAAGTACGACGACAATGACAAAAAAATCACGAATAAAAAAGATTTTTCTCATATCTTATTTTCCGAGTGGTACATATTTATCATTTCGTGCTTCTTGATGCCGTTCTAGCTTTATGGAGTCAGATGTATGCAGTGGCTTTGATGGTGCCTCGCTTTAGTTTATGCATCAGACGACAAAGTTTACAAAACGCTTGGTCAGAATTGTTAGACGTAAGCGTGTTCGAACTTAGTTTTCTGGTTATAGTTAGACCTTGATAATTGTATTCGTCAACCTGACTGAGTTCAAGACACGGAAAGCTGCACTGATCATTGGCGGTAGTGACTTCAGGGAACAGAATAGAATCATCCGCAAACAGCCTGACTTGAACTTTAAGTGGTTCATCATCTACGCAAACAATGCTGTTATTAAACTGTAAAAGTAATGTAAGGGCCAGAGAACGCTTCTCTGAGGGACGGAGATTAATCCAATGGGTTAGACTCAAAACTATCAATAATAAGAAACTGCGGTCTGTTAAGTATGCGATAACCCAATGAACTGGGAATGGGGAAGGCTTACAGTCTTCTGAATTAGCCTAATATGTGAATCAAGGTCGAAAGTTTCAGTAAAATCTAGGAATATAAATCTGTCCGGCTTTACCTAGCATAGAGTTTCACACTACAAAACCTAGAGGCAAATGTGGCGCTGCTGCGCTGTGGTATGCAAGGGAATGTCGGTATATTGTGGATTCGGATTGGCATCGTTCTTGGAGAGCCAGAAAGCCTTGAAGACGCGCCTGGCTAGCACCGTTCCGTCTGTCACAATGTAGTCACAATGGTTCATTTCCTGCTAAAACAAGACGTAAAAACTGCTTTAGCTTTATTATTACACAAAAACATGTTCTGTTTAATTTTGACGGCATACTATTGGATGCACAATTCTATGAAACTTAAAAAGTATCAGCTGGCCGCTAAAGTTGGAGGGCAGACGACAAGATTCTTGCCTGCTTTGAAACAATTTGTCGTCTGTTCTTGCTTTTCTTCGCTTTATCCTGCATTGTAGGTGAGTAACCTTTATTGAGAGATGTAATATGGGTGAATGAAAGCCTTTTATGTAGATTTTATTTTAAGCACGCATTATTTGTGTAGCCACATCCACGTTTTAGACGAAGCCTCGTACAACACCAGCCAACACAAGCCTTGCAGACACATATCCCGTCATTCCCATGAGGGCACGGCAGCCCTTTAAGAAACTCGCATAGACGGTGTCGCCAGTTTACCCTCTAGGTGTTATAGTGAGAAACTCTGTTACCTAGGATACTTGTAGCGACTGAACAACCGTTACCAAATGTTTAACTTCTGAAAACCTATTCCGAAACAGTGCAGTATAGGAAAAGTAAGCATTTGTCTTAAATGCTGAGTTATAAAATTGTGAAAGTGGACTCAAGCATCTTACAACAAATTTACCAAGAGAGATTTGCCGGTAGGACACTCGACTATGGTACGTACCGGCAGCTCCCCCACCTCCAACGGCTATGATGAGTGCGAAGACAACGATAAAAAAAAAGTGAAACGAATTAAACAGAATATCAGTGGCCATTCTCGCACATCCTAATTTGAGAGTCGAACATGCTTAGCACTATTGCACATCTTGATACCGTTCTAGCCCTTTCAGAGATCGCTATAATCAGATGAGAATGGAACAATCACTTATGATAGAAGGAACTGTGCAAGATATCTGCATATCTAAGAGAGTGACTGCGTTCTCGTTCGATGTCATCTGTTAACAAGTCCCCGGCACAGGCCACCATTCTCTTCAATTTTAAGAACTTTTATGCCTAACAAGTTGATTTAAATTCGATCACTAGACATAAAAGCAATCGGTGTTCGTCAAAACAGTGCCAGAAGTACATCGTGTTTTTCTTATTTGGAACACATTTAAAAAAAGAAAGCCTGCAAGGTTTCCCGAATTACGTCGCCAAATACATAAATACAAGTTATAGTTTTAGGATTGTTTTTAAAACACTTGCCGCCAAATTATTCGTTCAATTTAATTGATTACACCGGGCGGCTCCGCGAAGCGTGCTTCGCCATCGAAACTACCTCTGGCATAGACGGGCGGCTCGACGAGAATAATGAAGTGCCGTGCACTTCATTATTCCCAGAAGATGACGCCAATTGGAGCTTTGCGCAGCCTTCCTATTGTATGCGCAGTCGCTTTAGTATACGGACCGCTTTCTTGTTCCGTATGGCATGACACCTTATTGAGTGCCCCAGACTACGTCACAGCCAGGCAGGAACTGCAATGGAAGCCCCTGTTCGTGGTTCTGGCAGCGCATTCAGGGATTCCCATGCATTCGGTGTACTATATGGTAATTTTGAAGTTATTAGTGAATGAATTACTTTGTTTTGTCTTTTAATGATGTACGCTTCGGCAGACCACATTTCTGCAGTTACGTAATTGTACCAAATGCTCAAAGGTTTTCGGAATATAAGTGTTAATGTTTGAAAGAAAAGTCTCAGTTTAGCCAGAAAGGCGCCCGTGCGAAAGGGAGGAAAGCTTGGAGGAAGCGCATCATGCTCCGTAGTGCACGAGGTACCCAACGGAGGGAGGGAAGGTTGGTGTTCGACGCCTGCTGTATACAGCTGCATATGTCGCGGCTACGCGCGGTCGCGCGCCCGTATATTGAGAGCGAGCCGCGTTAGGGGCACAGTCTAGGCGCGTCGACGGCTGGTAGCCTTGTGCGCGCTGTGATCTAGCCGCTCAGTTTGCGTTAAATCGATCGACAGCACGAAGGTCAGTCAATAGGCTCACTGCTGCAGCCGCGCGTCCTCAGGCCAGCGTATTGAGAGGGAGTGTCCGCGGCCATCGAGTGTGGTGTGGTCATGTTTGCTGTCCGCGCCAACACCATGCTGCTTCAGGTCAATTTAGTTACGTCACAGGCCCAGCCTTTTTTTTTTTTTGCTTTCTTCCGTTTGTTGCTGCGCGGCGCAACAAACGTGTCACGTAGTGGTTTTTGAGTGAACGGTTGCTATCTAGGTCTTTACCATTATTTGAATGATGCCGACTGGTCTGAATTGTACCGTGCCACAGATGTCAACGAAGCAGTTAGCATGCTTATGTTAATGTGCTTTGGAAGCTCATCTCAGTGGTTTTTGAGTGTTAATCGTTACTTTTGCAGAATTTTTGAGTCATTGTCATTTTTTCTCGAGTCATGCTCATGATTGTGACTTCTACCGTTTGGTACAATTACGTAAATCGTGCACAGCGCACGATTTAGCGCGCTGTGCACGAGAACACCTGATAAGTCCGTGCTACACGAACAGACACAAGCGAATCAAAAGCTTGATTGTGCGCTGGAACACGGCAGAACACGACAGATTCGTTGTCTGCGCGCATGATTTAACGACGTGGGAACAAGCACACGAAACGGAAATTAGCATCTCTAGCTACGGTACGAAGTAAATCAAACCCGCCGACATTCGGTTGGTGTACTTTATTATTTCTCTAAACTTAATCATATATTGCAGCAACAGATTACACAAAGAACAGACGTTGCCTTGAATACTTTTTGAAGTCACGTGTCACTATGAGCGACGTCACAGCACGGACATGTATGTATAGGCGCACTTCCGCATATACGTCACCACTAGGTTTGGGAGCGCCGCGCTCGCGTAGAGAACGGCAAACCGCACTTGGTTTGAAATTTAGGCTGTTTCTGCGGCGCGTAGCGATGTAATACTTATCAGACACGACCGTTAGCGTGCGTTGTATGCACTGCGCTTCACCGCTCACGATGGCCAGACCTGCATGGTTATAGGCGCTGCTGCTGCTGTGCCCCTCTCGTGGAGGCTACTACACAACCAAAGGTTCATCGTCATTTCTATGCCGTCTCTCTTTATATATATGCATGGTGAGAGGCGCTGCTGCTGTGCCCCTCTCGTGGAGGCTACTACACTACCAAAAGGTCATCGCCGTTTCTATGCAGTCTTTCTCTCTCTCTCGCTATATATATATAGCGCTGCTGCTGTGCCCCTCCCATGGAGGCTACTACAGTACGAAAAGTTCGGAGTCATTTCTATGCCGTCTTGATGAACTTTTGGTAGTGTAGTAGCCTCCATGAGAGGGGAACAGCAGCGCCTCTCACCATGCAGGTCTGGCCATCGTGAGCGGGGACGCGCAGTGCATACAACGAGCGCTAACTGTCGTGTCTGATATGCATTACATCGCTACGCACCGCAGAAACAGCTTAAATTTCAAACCAAGTGCGGTTGGCCGTTGTCTTCGCGAGCGCACTGTGACCGTGGAACCACGTCGTATATATATATATATATATATATATATATATATATATATATATATAGGCCACACCTTGTTCGCAAAATATTCAAGGAGGCAAACAGCTACGATCTTGGCGTCAAACTAAACCGGGCCTTATCAAAAAGACAGCAATGCAAAATGCGAAGGCATTTCAGGAAAAGTAATACTTAAATACGGCGGCGGTGTGCTAATTGCCGGGCGGAACAATCTCAGCGTTTTAAGTCGTGCAGACCTTGAGATTATACCGGAAACTGTGTCGGTTGAAATTCCTGTTTACAGCGACACATTTTTTGGTCTTCGCAGCCTACTTCCCTCCTAACATAAGTAACGTGCAGTTTTCTGAGCATATGAATGACTTAGTTGGAGTTATTGATGTAGCAAAATATAATATCCTCATAGCTCGCGATTTCAATGTTCCGTCTATTGTTTGGGATTCGTCATGCGCGACATCCGTATCTTTATTATCCCCTCGCTGTGATGACTGTTCTTTATTGAATTTCTTGGATTAACGCAATTTATTTAACAAGGTCCGAAATGCCGCTGGAAATGTTTTAGATCTGATTCTGGCTAATTTCTGTGTTACTGAGAGAGAGAGAGAGAGAAACGAAGAGAGAAAGGTAGGGAGGTTAACCAAGGACGGGCCCGGTTGGCTAACCTGCACTTGCGGAGGGGGAAAGGCGAACTGAGTTTTCTGTTACTGTTAGCTGTTTAGTGCCTGTTGACCATGTTCCCTTCGAATTAGCAGTTTTTCTAGAGGCGATTCATGTGTCGAGCGAACCTGTTCGCTCATTTGTTTTTCCGAACGGTGGCTATCTAGGTCTTTACCATTATTTGAATGATGCCGACTGGTCTGAATTGTACCGTGCCACAGATGTCAACGAAGCAGTTAGCATGCTTATGTTAATGTGCTTTGGAAGCCCATTTCAGTGGTTTTTGAGTGAACGGTTACTATCTAGGTCTTTACCATTATTTGAATGATGCCGACTGGTCTGAATTGTACCGTGCCACAGATGTCAACGAAGCAGTTAGCATGCTTATGTTAATGTGCTTTGGAAGCTCATCTCAGTGGTTTTTGAGTGTTAATCGTTACTTTTGCAGAATTTTTGAGTCATTGTCATTTTTTCTCGAGTCATGCTCATGATTGTGACTTCTACCGTTATCCTTTAGTGTTTCCTTTACTTATTTGGTGCCCACGTCCGAACCCATTTTAGTGGTTTTAATCTTTTTTGCTGAGTCATTGTCATTTTTGTTGGGTGATGCTCATGGGTATGACTTGTACCATTATCTTTTGTACCATTATTTTTTTTTACCATTATTTGAACGATGCCGACTGGTTTGAATTGTACCGTGCCACAGATGTCAACAAAGCAGTTAGCATGCTTATGTTAATGTGCTTTGGAAGCTTTCATTCTCTGCAAGGCATTTCGCCCTGCACGCTATCCTAAGTGGTCTTCTAAGGAATTGCGCTGTTTACTTCGTTAAAAACCTAAGGTACCATAGGAAGTTCATGAAAGCAATCAACGGGTTGGTAGGAAAAATTTAGTGCCTTGCGAAGCGAGGTGAAACGCCTAATGCGTAGAGACAGTGATGCACACATTAAGCTCGTCGTAGAGCACGTTAAATGCGATTCCAAACGTTTCTGGACCTATGCAAAACATTAGGGTTCTGAGCGGGCCAAAATTATTGTCATAAATCATCCTTCTCGTGGCATTCTTAGAAACTGCGACAATATCGCCAATGCATTCGGTGAACATGTTTTCTTGGCTTTCTTGAATACAGCGGATGCTCCTAGCACTGGCGACTGGCAGTATAGCTTCAATGACCATTTAAACATTTCAGGTTTAATGCGAAGCATTTCTTGGCGAACATTTGCCAGTTTTACAGTATCTATCTATCTATCTAGCGATCTACGTCTCGGTGCTCTCATGGTCGTATCGTTACCTTGGTACTTACCAAAGTTGGTATGCTATGACAAGAGTATGACAAACGCAAATGATAGGTCTTGATATGAATATCATGACGTGTGTCATGTAGGTCATGAAACAACTGCCTACGTCTTGGTGCTCTCATGGTCGTTTCGTTAACTTGGTAGATACCAAAATTGGCACAGTATCACAACAGTGTATGGCAAACATAAATGGCAGATCATGAAATGAATATCATGACATGCGTGTCATGTAGGTCATAAAACAGCCGCCTAAAATGACAATGACCCAGCGAAAAAACATTAACGCTCAAAACCAATGAAATGTGTTCGGACATGGGTACTAAGTGAAGAAAACACTAATAGATAATGGTACAAGTCATACCCATGAGCATCACCCAACAAAAATGACAATGACTCAGCAAAAAAAGATTAAAACCACTAAAATGGGTTTGGACGTCGGCACCAAATAAGTAAAGGAAACACTAAAGGATAACGGTAGAACTCATAATCATGAGCATGACTCGGCAAAAGCATATTATTTTTCTCACGACCTTCTTATCCATAAACTCCCGAGTTACGGCGTTAGTGCCAGCCTGTGCACACTGATTAAAGACTACCTCCCCACTCAGTTGAATTATGTTCGCGTTGGTGCTAAATAATCTTTGCCTTATGAATCAACTTCCGGTGTTCCGCAAGGGTCTATCTTAGGCCGATATTTTTCAATATCTTAGTTAATAATCTTGATTGTTTGAGTCATTCGCGTCTCCTTTTGTACGCTGATGATATTGAGCTTTACCGTGATATAGAAACAGCGCAGGATTGTGAAATATTGCAGGAAGACGGGAATTCTGTAGCGGAGTGGTGTGTTTCTATCGTTTTGCGTATTAACCCAACTAAGACACTTGTTTCCTTTAGTCGTAAATTGACTACTTTATCATACAAATACTCACTTGATAACATTCCTTTGAAAATAGCGAGTTGTACTCGCGACTTAGGAATATTGGTTGACTTCCAAATAACTTTGGAACAACATGTTTGAAGCATTGTTAATGCATCCTACAGAAAGTTATGTCTGATATCGAGAATGACAAAAAGTTTACGAATGTCAACTGCGTTCTCTTGTATTCTTCGTTTGTCCGCACCAAGTTAAGAGTTTAGTTTCGATTGTATAGAACTACTAATTTGACCAATGTGGCAAAAATTTAATGTGTTCAGCGACGTTTAATTTGTATCCTGTACTATCGATTTCTGGGACGCAGTGAATTTTTGTGCCTATGAGCGTGTACTGCGCATTTTTAATATTACACCCCTAGAAATAAGGCAAAAATATCGCGCTTACTTAATCTTGTATAAAATAATTCATAACCACTTTTAGTGTCCACGGTTACTGTCGGCTGTAAATTTTTGCGTGCCCCGCCCAAACTTGCGTAATCCCAGCATTTTCTACGTTAACTCCTCTTGCACCTCTGACGCTATAACACGTCTTGTGACACAACCAAATACATTGCTTTACGATGTTGATATTTTCAGCACAAGTGCACCAATACTAAGGCCTAGAGCTGTTCTTGGGCACTTTCAGAAATAAATGAAATGAAAATGAAATAAAATGCTTCTCATTCAGGAGATAGACACATTACCTAAATAAGCATTAGGTGACGGCCTGTCCTAAACCGAGCTAACAGGATATAATTACCATCAACAAATAGGTTTACAAACAACGCGTAATAAAGATATTGCAATCTTGACATTATATATTTTGCGACACCGTATTTATGCGCAAATCGCTCGACCAGGAACTTGGAGAAATTGTGGTGCAACAACTTACTGATATACGTTATGTCTGTTTATCAATCATATCAACCTCAATAAGATCTCTTACCGGTCTTTCGTTATTCCTTTAAAAGATAAGCTAGCTTCTTGAAATTGCTGCTCCCATCCGCACAAACCGCAATGACCAGCAAAGAGAATGTTCGTCGATGTGTGCACGTTACTGCTTTCGTGTGCTCCCTAACGGACGAAAACAAACGTAGGAGCGGAGCTGTTTAAGCCGGCCGTAAGTCCGTGATGCGTCGGAAAAAATGTGGGCCGATCCTAGCCGTAGTGCAGAAAGGGTCCAAGCACAATGGCACATACCCCTGTGAACTAGCGAAGCTGTGCATGGTTGGGACTGCTTAAGCTTAGTCAGTCATCGATGGCCAATCGATAACCAATGAATAGCTAATCGGTAATAGACCAATCAATAATAAGTTCCGGAAAATGCTAGGGATGATTAATCATCTGCATTTGTAACCAACCCCGTTTTGTAACGATTTCTACTCGTGGTTGCGGCTATCGGTATTCACGTGTATTCTTGCAGTGATGCCCCCCCCCCCCCTTACTCAATGCTCCTCTTGAAGCCGGGAATGTATTTTGAAATAAATAAATAAATAAATAAATAAATAAATAAATGCAGCTGAAGCTAATCAGGTCATGACATCTTTAGAGACTACAACCGCTGGCTTATCCCACATTGATCCATGTAAAGCAAAACTAATTTCGGATGAAATATCAGTTTTAGTGCTAATTATTTGCAAATTGTTCGCTGCAGGGGCGTTTCCGAGCTGCCTCAAAGCTTGTATAACTATTCCTGTTTTCAAGATAGGTGATCAGACTACCAAGTGAAAAGATTTTCCACACTTGATTAATCCGCTAATTGAAGAAATTGAACGTTTTTTTTCCCGAGCAATTCGGATTTCGCCAAGGTTATACAACTGAACTGGCGCTCACTACTTCAACTGAAGAAATTGAGCAAGCTATTGACATATCTATTGTGGGATCTGTATCAATCTGACGAAGGCCATCGACACCATAAGCTATCGCATACTACTTCTTAAACGCGTATCCCTCGGCATATCTGGTTCTCTAAACTTCATGAGAAAGTTCTTTATTAACCGTTCTCGAATGCTACAGGATAACGGTCATCTCTCATCATCGAAGCTAATTAACGTAAGAGTCCCACAGGGATGAATTCCCAGCCCCCTTTTATTTTTAATGTTTATTAACGACCTATCCACTGCTGTTGCCAAGACAAAGAGCATAGTTTATGCGGATAACACGACCAACTTTACATCCAGTAAAATAAGTTGCCACGCTCCAGTATAAACTTCACACCGACCTAAATAATTTTGCTTTATGGTACCAAGATAATCATACACATTTTTCCCGCTAAAACAGCAATCTCTTCCCCGCGAATTTCGATCGTCGTCCTGCCTTCTGTTGACATTTGCGATTACAGCACAAAGGTTTGGAACGAAGAGCGGCTTCTTTGCGCTATTTTAGATACGCAACTAAAGTTTCACGACATGACTTTGGCGCGAGTTAGTTGGTTCATAATCTTGAAGCATGCTTTGACCAGCACGAAAAAAAATCGAGGCAAATGTCGAGGAACAAACGTGTGTGTTTCTTCGTGTTTCTCGTCTTTCGTCTCGTTTTCTGTGCGCTGGTCAAAGTTTGCTTTATTTAAAATCCAATGGAGACGCCCAATCACTTGTGAAAAAGAATGCAGTTGGAATACACATTATCATCGGCACAAGAACAAACTTTCCACCTCACATCGTATGGTCTTTGTATTTTGCTTATATTCATAGCAATCGTTGCTCTGACCAAATGATTACCCCGCCGCGGTGTTTAGTGGCTATGGTGGTGCGGTGCTAAGAACGAGGTCGCGGGATCGAATCCCAGCCGCGGCGGCCGCATTTCGATGGGGGTGAAATGTAAAAACGCCCATGTGAAGTACGTTAAAGATCCCCTGGTGGCCAAAATTATTCCAGAGTCCACAACTATGGCGTGCCTGATAATCAAATTGTGGTTTTGGCCCGTAAAACCCCAGAATTCAATTCGATTCAGAAAACGAGTAATAGCGCAAACAGGGCGTGACTGAGACGTACAACAAAAACAACAATTCTGCGGTTTTTACACGACAAAACGCCCACCTGATTATGAGGCACGTCGAAGTGGGAGACGCCGGATTAACTTTGACGCCCTGGTGGTTTTCAGGATGAGTTTCGAGATACGAATTCCCGAACTTTTGCGGAGAAATGCATACGCGTTCCTGTTACTTTCGTGCTTCAATGCATAAAACGACGTTTTGTAATGAATTTGCTCCTAGTGGATTCGCCTTGCGAACTCCACGGCTAGAATTTGTAAATTGAAACATGGGCCAGAAGTTAATTAGTTAGAAAACTAATTATTGTTTTGTTAATTAGTTGATAATGCATTAAAATTTTTTCTGCAAGTAATGTCAGCATCTTCGAGTAGACGAGCTCACGAACTAGAATTGTGCAAGTTGCCACAGGCAACCTTGAAAAAATTCGAAGTGTTCACTGAAACAACCTTTATATTGCCGCGTACGCAATGAAATATTGGTTGACTGCGCTTCGTATGTCTCGGTCACGCACTGTTTGCGCTGCGGCTCGTCTTCTTCAGGCCTCTACCAAACGGCCCAAGTTAGCACTTTTTTGCCACCTTTCGTATTGTGTCTCGTCGTGGGCGAATACATTGTTCACGCATACTGAACGTCTGCAGCCACTTCGGAACAAGCTATGGGACTAATGGCTTTCAGCCCATTTAGTTTGTCCCGTTGGTCACTGTTTCCTAAATGTAACATTTTCCCGTTAAGACAATTACTCCGTCAGAAACTACCTATAACTGCATATAGGTTCATCAAATATGACATCTACATTAAATTTATTGATTCAGAACACATTACTAACAACAACAACACCCGGTTTTCTCTGCGCAATAATATTTGGCCTGCAGTAAGGGGAAATTACTTCAGGTTCACAACCCTCTTCTCTGGCATAGCAATACGAAACTCATCTCTCGAAATAAAATCATCCCACAACGTTCATGCATTCTCCACGCGCAGCAATAAGTATTTCATTTAGGAATTAACCAACTCATGTGAATTTCCTAACTACCTGTCAATATGTCCATCTATTTTGTTGTAAGGAATATTATTGATTATGAATGCAGTTTCGTCGCTTGTGTCAAGTTCTCTGCTAGTTCACACGCTTTTGATTATTTTTCAAGTTTTTCAATAATTAGCATTACCATTACCCTTTGTATCCACTTTCGTTATAGATAATCAGCTTACCTAATTAGTATTCTTACTGTTCACATGTCCGTACTTTTTTGTTTTTGTGCAATAACCCTATTTGTGTAATCATAGGAGATACCCGTGGGAGTTTTTTTCAGAACTCTGCGACCTCCTACTCTAATATTTTTACTACGTTACTCAAACATGGTTGTTGCTGTAACTTCCACTTTTACTCAAAGCCACACTAATGGCCATATCTCTTTATGTGGTACAGTCTAGTGCAGCGCGAGATTCGATCTCCTGTTCTGCCTTTTGTTTTATATACACGATATGTACTCATTCAATTCTTATAGCACCTATCCGGCGGCAGGTAATGGAGTCATCTAAAGGGAAATAAAAAACTGAGGAGGTACGGATAGTCTGTAATGTGAACCTTACGCTGTTCCTAATTGGTATAACTAGCTCATGGATCTGATCACTTAAAAATGCAACTTTAGTCACGTGTTAATGCACTTAACAGCCCTGCGTTACATCGTCTATATTAGTGTTACCACTAATCTCTTTATGATCAATCAATATTGACCGTATTACTACGTGTAACAATCCTATTCGAACTACTTATATAATGTACCTTCCGCTCTCGCGACTGCAAAACATTATTACGACGAAAATAAACTAAACACGTGGCACATCGGAATCCACACACGCTTACCTTATTACCTCAGTGGAATTTGATCAAAATTACTCCTGCAGATTTCTAGTTACCATAGTGTGAAGCACCTATTAGTACACACCAAATAAAGCTAAACCTTGACTTAACTTTCTTACTAATAACGGCAAATGAGTAAGAAATATTTCTAACGCATCATCATCGTCATCATCAGCCTGTATTTATGTCCACTGCAAGACTGAGGACCCTCCCTGCGATCAACATTACCGCTGTCCTGCGCCAATTGATTCCAACTTGCGCCTGCAAATTTCCCCACCCAATTACTCCACCCAGTTTTCGGCCGTCCTCGACTGCGCTTACCTTCGCTTGGTATCCATTATGCAACTATTAGTCCAACGTTTATTCATCTTAGGCATTACATGGCCTGCCAAGCTCCATTTGTTCTCTTAATGTCAAGTGAAATATCGGCTATCCCCGTTTGATCTCTGATCCACACCACTCTCTTCCTGTCTCTTAACGTTAGGCCTAACATTTTTCGTTCCATCGCTCTTTGTGCGGTCCTTAACTTGTTCTCGAGATTCTTTGTTAACCTCCAGGTTTCCGCCCCATATGTTAGTGCCGGTAGAATTCAATGATTGTCCAACCAAATTTCACTGTTCTGTAAATTTTCTTCTCATGATCAGGTTCCCCTGTGAGTAATTGAGCTGGATAAACATACTCCTTACAGACTCCAGAGGCTGACTGGTGATCCATGAACATCGAATAAATAATACACCGAAGCAAAAGATGTCCTATCTCTTGAACAATGGCTCCTATATTACGATATAACTAGGGAAACTTCTAGATGGCTATACTCTAAATACGTGGCTTTCATTCCCTGTACTTAATGAACAAATCCATCGTATTCTCGATAACAGAAATCAAAGAACAAGAAAACCATGCTTTGTCTATTATTAGTCTAACGCGACAAGCATTGCCTCTGTTCTTTGCATCAGGCATTCACACTCTACATTTTTGTCAAAATACCACCTAGTTTTCTGCCATCCTCGACAGCGCTTCCTTTCTCGTGGTATCCATTCTGCAACTCTACTGGTCCACCGGTTATTCATCCTACGTATTACATATCCGGTACTTTGCTCCGCTAAGCAACCCGACATGTGAAGAGGAAGAGATTGATGCTGCCAGATCTCTACAGTCAGTCTAGGTAGCGGTACAAGTTAGATTTCGAAGGCAAAAAAAGAAAAGAAATATATGAGTAAGGAGGTGTATATTATAGGTGACCCGTAATTCGAGCAATCGCAGGGAATTGTGGGGCGGGCCGTCTGCTAGCAGCTTCCGGTTCGACGGACGTCGCGGCGGCATCGGCGGCATGCCCGGCGCTCGTGTTTTTCTACGCGGTTTCAAATGTCATTCGTGCGAAGCTTTCCGTCCGCTTTGTCGACCAGCAATGTCGTACCATTCATGCAGCTGATTTCTAGGTTTCAGTGCACTCTGGGCGCGACGATGACGAGCCAAGGCAAGGATACGCTTTTATTCATAAAAAATTCTGGTTTTCGTTTCGGCGGCATTTTTTGTTTCTGCCAGGTTTAGCTCTACGACATTTGCCATTGCTTTCACGCACCGTCACTGACTGCTCTGCCTGTGGGTCAGTCAGACAGGTGAAAAATGTCAGTTTCACCCTAAGGGTGAAGCAATGAATGCGATAGCAACACAGCAATGTCATACGAAGTAAGGTGAGCGGCTTTGGTAGCAATATGAATTGTAGTAAACATGAGCTGATTAAGTAAGCAGGTGTGCTGCGGCGTAAGTAGACCGACATGAAGAGAGACTCGATGACCACGAGAAGGCGCGTGTGAAACGGTGGTGTTGATGAGAAGCGCTTCCCGTGGGCAGCGCGCGTGCGAAGGGACACACCTGTAGCGCAGCACTGCCGATCCGGGCAGCATTGCGTGTGTAGAGTGCGTTGGAAAATGTGACCCGACTATTACTAACTGTGGTGTGAGCGCGCACAAACAAACATGAATAGATCACACTGAATGACTGCAGACAACGACTGCTAAAACGCTGGCAGCAAGCGCATACGCCGCAGTGGGCGAAGGTACGTGTTGTCTATCGCTGCAACGGAAACTGAGCGGCGAATGCACAGCGCATAGAAAGGTCAGAGCCGTGTGGAGATAAGAGACGGTGAGGGCGAGCGACGAGCGCGGTCGTTGGCAGAGTAGAAGTGCACCCTCCCCCCCCCCCCCCGCTCCCTCGGCTCTGGCTTCCCGCTTCTTTGCTTGCGCGTGGGAGATTTGAGTGCATTCGCTCTCCGTGAGAGCGCGCGTCCCCGCACGCTTCCGCTCGGGCATACGGCGCGCGGCGAAGATTTTATCTATACGGAACCTCACAGCGACGGCGACGGCGACGCCAACGGCAGAAATCCGCTTGAAGTGTCCATATAGTACAATAAAAGTTATCGTTATCCGGTAATGTATCAAGCGTATAGAAGCATTACCTAGAAAATCGGGTGCTGAGGCGATTGCTACAGCGGTGCATGCTGTTCTGTGATCGTAGCTATAGAAACCGATGTCGTCGGTATAACGGCGCAGCGAGCGCTGAAAATGATAACTTTGCGCGCTGTCAAGGGCATTTCTTGGCCGAAACGCGAGGTTCATTTGAAGTGGTACGTAGTTAGACATTCTCGATTTTTTTTTCAAAGATGGCCGTATCGCCGTACGGCTGCGCATTATCTCTACTGTGCTGAAGGAGCTAAGGAGGGCTAGTTGGCTACAAGTATTTTGTATGTATCTCGCTGTGTCCCGCTTAAATTCGCGCCGTAATACGTCGTTACATAATACCTCTATATGTGCATGCGAGTACTGAGATAGTTCTGTTTGCCTGAGTCAATATGTTAGAGAAATAAATATCTTGGGGAATCATTCCGTGTCGGCACTTACACAGCTAATCGCCGCCTGATAAGTGGCACTGTACATTTTCTTTTTGTTCAGGGATGGTCTCTGCCTTGTTACAGTTTTGGAAGTGGCAGCCATTCCTGTGATGCTTGTGCACAGCTGACTCAGCAAGGGTTGCTGCAAGGCAGTAGTTACATGCGTTCAACTTTAACGCTTGAACTTGAGCAGCCAACGGCTGAACGTAGAGCCGACGATGGTTTTGCTAGGCACCTGCAACCGGGTAATCTTCGAGTGGGACAAAGCCGGACTGCAAGCGCAAGTATCTCAGTCAGCTAAGGCGTTGTGCTGCTGAACACGAGCTCGCGGGATCGAATCCCGACCGCGGGGGCCGCATTTCAATGTAGGCGAAATGCGAAAACGCCCGTGTGCTTGCGTTGTAGTGCATGTTAAAGAACCCTAGGTGGTCAAAATTAATCCGGAGTCCTACACTACGGCGTGCCTCATAATCAGAACTGGTTTTGGCACGTAAAACCCCAGAAAGAACGGACAACAAACGCATCAGTGGAATTCAACGGCGAAGCGGTGACGGCGGCTGCGCTGACTCGATTGAACCGGAAGCAGCTTGTAGATGGCCCATCCCACAATCCCTCGCTATTTTATGGGTCACCTATTTCTCACCGCCCCGTTTCAAAGGGTATGCCATTAAATCGTCATCATCAGCCGCAGCAGCAGCCGCAGCGGCGCCAGAGATGAGCTAGGCTACGCCTCATAAATCGCTCGTTTCGGTGGTGGAAGTACCGTTTGTCGTAACGTTGCTTCGATACGAATCGAATTATCGACATGTCCATCTTCAAATGGGTTCTGCCGTGACGCTTGGAAACACTACGAGTAAACGGTTCGAAAAATAATTGCAAAATGATCGAAAAATAATGGTGATTGAATTAAAACTAAAAAAATTTTATCACTATTATTTTTCGATCATACTGCAATTATTTTTCGAACCGTTTACTCGTAGTCTTTCCAAGTGTTACGGCAGAACCCATTTGAAGATGGACATTGTCGATAATTCCATTCGTATCGAAGCAACGTTACGACAAACGGTACTTCCACCGCCTAAACGAGCGATTTATGAGGCATAGCTCATCTCTGGCGCAGCAGCTGCTGCTGATGATTGAATGGCATCCCCTATGAAACGTATTAAGAGTATAATCATTTTTCTTCCTTCGAAATCCACCTTGCACCGCTACCTATGAGTAGAGATGTGGTCGTATGAATCTCTTCCGTGCTTTTCTTTTAACCGATATTGCACCTTCTTTCCACAGGCTGTGCAATCTAGGGGAACGCCACGAATTTCATTAAGTGATAATTATTCAATAGCAACTTTGAAATAAAGTGGCAGTTCCTTCGGAGACATGCCGTACCCACCGGCGAGCATGGGATGACGGGCGACCTTAAGCGGGCTTAATGTAATTAGAAAATTGAAGCAAGCTCTCCGTACAAGACATATAAACTTCTGGATATCGAAACATGCGATTACGCGTGGAAGTGTGGCACGACGAATTTCGGTATCAGAGAGCGCGAGACCTTAATTAATCGACTTGGTTATATATTTTCATTAGACGAAAAGTTGAAATGAGAAAATTTGAGTGAAACACGAAAAACTCCCGATACAACTTTCTGTTGCTCCGTACGTGCTAAATTAGTTTTTCCGAGCGTGAAAGAAGCCCGTGAATACACGCAAAGTGGCTCGAGCGGCCAGTCGCATGGCAATTTTGCGTGTACTCGCGGGCTTCTCGCTCGTTCGGAAAATCACTTTTATGGAGCACGTATTCAGCAACAGAAAGCTGTATCGGGAGTTTTCATGTTGGTCTACAATTTTCTCATTGACGCTTTTCATCAAATTAAAATGTTTATGGGGTTCATTAAATAGGATCATTATTTAATTAGGCGAAATGCAGAAAATTATCTCAGAATCCCCAAGCAACGGCAAACAACAGCCCCTAAGTTCTGTCTGGTTACGTGACATTTGCATATTTTTAAATGCTGATGCATGATAGTTTGAACACCCTGTACATAAGCGATAGTTTGGAATTTCAACTGATGAAAACAAACTTGCCTGCGCATCGAGCTTATTAAGCTGCATTTTTCACTATGTTGAAACTATGTTGAAAATCGCAGATGTCAAAGGCCTTTACGCACACACAAGTACAAGTAAACGCGTTACAGTCAAGAGAAACCTGCTGCACCACTTACCCAATCAGATGTCTCTCTCTCTCGAGGTTGACTCGTTGGTTGTACAGGGTTGGCGGTGAGGCTGGTAGTGCAGGGCCTCCTCGGGGTTGCAGGCTTTCGGATTGCGAGAGGACGTGTCGGCTCGAAGGTGTCAGCTCGAAGGTGTCGGCTACTGTCAGGTCTTGGCTGTGGCAGGGGTTGAGAACGGCGAGCGCGCAGAGGTGGAGCAAGTAGAGCTGGGTGAGAATTAGAGTAAAATTACATGGGCAACGTCTCTGTATAGTGCAACTATTTAAGCATGATCGGCAACATTCAACGACAATACGTCACGTGTAATTGCTCTGCAAAGCACCGGATATGTAGTGAGAGAGAACCTATTTGAAGGTAGGCAGAGGTCTGCGTGCTATATCTACCCTGCTACACTGCACCGAGGATATGTAAATGAACTCTCCTGTAAACAAAGTTCTAACTGAAAGGTATTGAGCACGGCGATAGGTTCTTAAGAATATTGCAGCGATAGTAAAATAACATAAGTAGTGCTTACGAACAGGTTAGTCCCTAACATATTAGACTCGTTTTTTTTTGTAGTTGCTGCACGGTAAATTGCTACAGATAGGCTTGCGCAAAACAGACAGTACCGTTTGGCGCGCATGCCGACACGTACGTTTCTAAACTCTCCTCATTAGGGGCATAAAATTTGTAGGTTTAAGTAATTTTAGAATCAAGTATTTTTTGCCGCACGAAAATGTCCAGAATTTAAATTTGCTTAAAAAAAGCTACGGCCTTATTTCGCCTTTTTTGTCAGCTGAAAATTAAGCCAAGAATAAATTTGCAGCACTAACAGCGGAGTCACTACGGTTGGAAAATGTTCGAGCCAAAAGCGAAGTGCGAAAAAAAAGTGACGGCTGAAATCAATCGCTAGAAAACACGGTCATTAATTCGGATAGTCCGACGCCGAGCGAGTCGCCAGTGATAGTGCCGAGTCTAGTGGCTTCTTCGACTGGTCGCTTCCATCCTCAAAACCCTAGAGGCGCGCACATATTGGTCTTCGCACTCAGAGGCCGAGGACAAGCACGCAAACCAAGCGTATAACACGCTCTGGGGGGTGGGGGGGGGGGGCAATACCAGATGCGAGACCATCCGATTTGGCCTGTAATGCCATAGTTAAAGCTCCCGGCGCTGCCGCGAAAAACGGCGGTCTCGAGATGCCAGCATGCAACGCTTACGGTGAGCCGTCGCCAACAGCGGCGACCCTGCACTGCGATGACGTGGCGGGAAACGCTTTCCACATCCAGCGGCCGTGCGCTTTCAATCTCGGAGACTGCTCGGACCAGAGGGCTCGGAGTGCCTCAGAGCGCTCGGCGTGAGAGGTGAGCGACCGTGAAGAACCAGCAGAACGCAAGGCTCTTGTTGAACCGGCCGAAGACACGGTGGTTCGCTAGAGAAGTCTAGAACGCTCCGGAATAACCAGCCGAAAATGCCATAAACGAGTGCAAAAGAATAAAAACCAGCCTATCGGAACGATTGCCCGGGGCCTCTGTCCCTACACCGTAACGCAATGCTGGCGCCAGGCGGTGCGGCCTGGTACAGGGTGCTATAGGGATCGAAATTATCCAAGAGAAAGGCGGAGGATGGCAAGGTGCGTCCGCTCGCTTACCTCGAGGGCTGTCGAATGGGCCGTTGGCCGGTTCACGAGCTTCGAACGCGGCTGCTGCGCGGGACACGTCGGCACGCCTATCCCACCGCTTCTTCTTTCTTGCTCATGCGAGGCGGCCGAACACGAGCTGAGACCAAGCAAAGTAACTCGGTCAATCAAGAATGCTGATTGACCGAATTACTCCTAATAGAAATGTTGGATTCAAGGTTTCGAATTCATGGATTCATACTGACAAAGAAACGCAGTTTCAGGCCTACGCTTGTGTTATTCCGCTCCCATTGCTGAATTCATAATAGCAGTGGACCTGTAATCCCGCATGTAGTTGTTTATATGTTTGCATAAAGCTCGCATGACTCACATGAAAGAGGAAGAAGCTTGTATATTCGCATATAGCGACACGAAATGTCATTACCGACAGCCACAAGTTATTTTTGTTCAATCGCTGTTATCAAAACTTCAAGTTAGCCTACCGCGCCTGATTTCTCCAAAATCTAATTCACTCAAAATAAAACTCACTTTTGATGATATTTTTCCAAAACACGCAAAACTTCTTCCTGCGCGCATACTTGAAGGTCTCCTTCAAGACCATCTTAGTCAATTTCCGTCTCATTTGGTTATTTCTACGGACGCATCACAAAATTTAGAGAAGGCTGGTGTTGGCATTTTTTCGAATCAACTCAACTGGTCTTCTGCTCTCCGTCTCGCTGATTACACTCCAATATTTCTTGCTGAATTTCTGGCAGTTATTCTTGCTATCCGAAAATTGGGTCCACAGAATTCTAGGGTAATAGTTGTTACAGATGCGCTTTCGGTCTGTACACATTTAACTTCCAATAATCAGTCACACCTACTGAGTATATTTTCGACTCTTGCCCCAGAAAATTTATCCGAAGTCCGCTTTGTCTGGGTCCCCGGACATAGTGGAATCTTTTTAAATGAATCAGCTGACTCGCTCGCTTAGACATCACTGAATGGTCCGGTCATAAATGTTCTTCCTGATTTCTCTTTTATAACAGGAGCTAGATTTAAACGCCTTTTATTGCTGAGTTGCCATGACTCGCCCGTACTTTCTTCAGACGATTTTCAACATTTAAAATTTCGGTGGAACACGAGCAAGTGCCTTTCACGCCAATGTGAGGTGACGCTGTCAACTTTCCGCTGCAGAGTTCCCCGCCTAAATTTTTCTCTTCATAGATACGGTTTATCAATCACTGACCTCTGCTCGTTTTGTAATCAACCGGAGACTATTGACCATTTTTTTCTTTCTTGCCACCGCTTCTCCTCCCTCCGTAGAATGTTTCTGTTATTTCCAAGCAGTAATCTGGGTTTGGCACTTACAACGCCAAACATTCTGTCTTTTGGGGCCTGTCAATTAGGCACAAGTCAGGGTTCTATGATCACTGCTGTTCACAAATTTATTGAAGCATCCGGAAGGTTGCGCTGCTAGGGCACCAACCGTGGGACATGTTATTTTATGTTTATTTTTGTAGTTAGTTTTCTCTTAATTTTTATTTAGTTAATTTATGTATAGGACATCTTAAAATCTGTGTTAAGGAGTTGCCCAAATCTTAATTTTGGTTATTCACCTTTACCATTTTGTTCGTTGTTAGGTGCATGTTTTATTTTATCCAGTGTGGCCAATCCCCCTCGTGGGTGCGAGCCATGTTTTGAGGCAACAACAACAACAACAAATGTCATTACTTCATCTAGGCTCTAGGAAGCAGTCGAAAGAAGGACAAGGCGACGAAATGGAGTCATCGGTCTCTGCATCTTGATGACGTTCCCCAAGCCGCATCCTGATCGCGGTCCTGATCGCTGGCTCCTCGATCGCTGACGTGACCGAGAGGGGATTGGTCAGATTTTAACTGATTTCAGTACTGTGTTCATTCTAAAGGTTGTTTCTTTTTTTTCCTTTCCTCTCCAGGGACCGTGAATGCCGGTCTCTGGTCCCGGCCAGGGCTCGCCCTGGTCGGCTGGCCGTCCCACTGAGTCGGTGCGTCTGGAGTGTTTCCTTCGGAACGGAGTGAATACCTTGCCCGTGGCGCTCGTTCCCACGGATGGTGGATCCATTCGATTGACTGAAGCGGAAATCTTCCAGGAGGAACTGCGTGCCATAACGGAACATTTCATTGACATCTCGGAGGTGAGGCGGTTTGGCAAGACTGACATTCTATGTAAGTCGTCTAACGTTCAATGCCTCAATGACTACTTAACTGCTCGAGATTCGCTAACATTGCGGTTCTTGCATTCCTGCCACCGCATCTTGCATGCGTGAAAGGCATTGTTCGTGGGGTTCCCACTTATATTACTCCTGAGGCCTTATTAAAGATGCTCTCTCCGGCTGGTGCGGTTTCTGTCTACAGATGCAATAGGTCAGTGGGTGATAACCACGTTCCTACCGAGAATATTATTGTCTCGTTCGCCGGCTTAACGCGCCCGTCTGAGGTGAAGGCATGGCCATGATTATTCAGTGTGGAGACATTGACACCTAGACCCCTGCAGTGCCGAAACTGCTGGAGATATGGACACAGCGCGAATGCTTGCAGATCTTCTGTGAGATGCTGCAGCTGTGGCGGCTCTCATTCCGCATCAGCATGTGACGTAGATGAGCCAAGGTGCTGCTTGTGCGATGGAGCACATATTGATACGGATAATAACTGTCCTGGCCGAGGGTGGGAGGTTCAGGTGCTTGAGATTGCAGAGAAACGTCACTGTTCTCGTGCGGAAGCAATAGCAGAAATTAAAGAGCGTGATGTTGCATACGCAGCTGCTGCATCCCGTCAGTCCACATCCCTAGAAGCCACGGTTTCGGCCGCCGTAGCCGCCGCTATTGAGAAGGCAATGCCAAGAGTGATGGAGCGACTTTTCAACACGTTTGCCGAAGGTATTACCGTAATGCTGACTGCTAAATTCAACAGCCTCCTTCAATCGCACTCTACTGTTACTGCCCCCAATTCGGCTACTAGTTCTGCTCAATATTCAAAAGAAACAAACTTGGACAGACAGGCAGAGGTTCAGTCTGATACCTCCGTGGCTTCTCCGCTATCACCGACTGCGCTGCCCTGCACCTCTTTTGGGCACATGAGGCTTGGAACCATCAGCAGTAGACGTAAGAGTTCCCCACTGTCTCCAACTGATTCTCCTAAATCTAAGGCGAAAAAAGGAAAAAAAAAACATTGAACACCACGAGCAGGATGCGTTGCGTTCTGCCGTGGAATCATCCATACTAGGATCACAATAGCATCAGTAAGAGTCCTTCAATAGAATTGCCGCTCTATTTCCTCCGGTTACGTTGACCTTCTTTATCTAGTTCATGATCTAATTCCAGATATTATTTTACTTCAAGAATCATGGCTTTCATCACATCGACGATTTACTATTAATAATTTTCGAACATTTCGTTTACATCGCCCAGGTAGAGGCGGTGGGCTACTAGTGCTAGTTTCCTCAAAAATGTACGACAAGGCAATAACTTTTGAACATGTATGTTCAGACTGTGAAATTTTAGGTTTAGATTTTTACTGCCTGGTTGCGCTGCGTTTACAGTGGCTAATGTGTACTTCCCGAGTGGAGTAAAGTGCACTGATCACCTCGACTCATTGTGCCGAAATTGTTCACATGCAATGCTCCTTGCAGGAGACTTTAATTCCCATCATACATCTTGGGGAACGAAAACGGATGTTTGTGGAAAGAGGCTGTGGAATTGGATCAATGATAAGAATTTTCAATGTCACAATTAAGGTCAAATTACTTTTCTACGTGGGCGATTCTCATCTGCATTAGACCTGACTTTCTCTTCCGCTCAGATGGCTATTTCATCGTGGGACACCTTTGATAATGGAACAAGTAGCGATCATTTACCCATTACATTTGAAATTATGCTTTCAGGTCAGGTTTCTATTGTACTCAAAAACGGCTCATTAATTATAAAACTTATGTCAGCTATAAATGCAGGGGTATCATCGTTAACCCCTAGTGATGAACAACGGAGGGCTGACTCGGTGGTATCGCTTTTACATTCTCCGATTCAGTCCGCTGAGTTTACGGTGATGTCTGGGAGCTCACCGTCAAACTCAGCTTGGTGGAATGTAGCATGTACACGAGCTTATAGGCGCAGAAAAGCAGCATGGAAAAGTCTCAAACATAATCATTCACCGAAAAATTGGCTTGACTATAAATTCTATGCAGCTGTATTTAAAAGAACTGCTGCAAAAGCTAAAGAGGAACAAAAAAAAACGGACCGCATTCATCTTTATCAAATTCAGAAAGAAGATCTGCGCTTTTTAGGTTTCTACGGAGCGCAAAATCTTTCCAGCAGTCCGTATGGTCACATTCCGATGTACTATCCCCCAAAGAAGCGGCAGATTTACTAGATGATATCGCGAAAGGTCTTGAAGCGCGTTTTTCTTCGCTGTGTCCTAGACCTAGAAGGCTTCATAGTTCGACATACGGGTTTGTAGAAGTCACCATGACAGAATTATCCGATGTCATTTTAACTGCTCATCAATCGGCTCCTGGACCTGACCGTATCACAACAGCAATGATTAAATTATTATTTAACTCTTTCCGTAATGAGCTTTTGAATATAGTTAACAGTTCCCTTCAATATACGTGGATCCCGGACTCCTGGAAAATTGCAAAAGTTATACTTTTACTAAAAAATCAAAACCTCGGATATGTCTTGGACAACATTCGGCCCATTTCACTTACATAGAACCTAGTCAAAATAACAGAAAAAGTAATCCATGTCTGGCTCAATGAATTCACTCCTTCCAAGGGTATTCTGTGCTTGAGGCAAATAGGATTTAGGCCTCATTGTTCAATATGGTCAGCTCACGTTGATTTAGAAAGCCGCATTCGACTCGCAGGATTATCAGGAAACGTATCAGCTTTAGTAACTTTAGATATTAAAAAAGCATATGACAGTGTCGAGCATGGAATTTTAATTTCTAGATTAGTGAGCTGTGCTGTTCCAGACTATATAGTGGCCTGGATAGAAGATTTCCTTTCTGACAGAAAATTCTTTTGTTTCAAGGATGGGGTGACATCGCGTACGTATAAACAGACGAGAGGCGTACCACAGGGATCAGTTCTCTCTCCGCTTTTGTTTAATATTTTGTTATCTTCTGTCCCAACTCATCAGGAGGTGCAACTCTACCTCTATGCTGATGACATTGCATTTTTCTCCTCATCACGGGATATCAATACGTTGCACCAAATTTTACAATCTTATTTCTCTGCACTCGAGATTTGGCTGGGCGGACTGTCATTTTCCCTTAACGTTAAGAAATGCGCGTTAATTGTATTTCCACTATCAAATCCCGTTTTCATTTCTATTCATTATCGAAATGAGCCAATACCGCAAGTGGCAGCTATGAAGTACTTGGGGATAGCCTATGATGGTACACGATACTGGCAACAGCAAATCGAAACAAATGCTAGGAAAGGAGAACGTGCAATGGCATTCTTGCGCCGTTTCAGTAATAAAAAGACGGGTATGCGTACGGCTGCGTTGCTGATGATGTACAAACTCTACGTCCGCCCTATTCTCGAATTCGCCTGTGTTCTTTTTTCAGGATGTGCAGCATACAAGCTAAGACCTTTAATACTGCTAGAAAGGCAAGCGCTACGTCTTTGTCTTGGGTTGCCAAGTTTTGTGGCTAATGATGTGCTTTATCTGGAGGCGGGAATTTTCCCGCTTGAGTCCAGGTTTAAGCAACTTACTGTCGTGACTTTTCTAAAGCTTTACTATACATCCCTATTCCGTTTGCAATCCGTTTTCATCAATTATCCTGATTTATTTTTCCGAACACATTGGCGGCGTTATCGACAACCTCAAGTTGTTTTTGTTCAGACGCTGTTATCAAAACTTCATGTTCGCCTACCGTGCCTGATTTCTCCAAAAAACTGATTCGTTAAAGGTGCACTTGATTTTTGATGATATTTTTCCAAAAGACGCTTAACTTCTTCCGTCACGCATACTTGAAGGTCTCCTTCAAGATCATCTTAATCAATTTCAGTCTCACTGGGTTATTTCTACGGACACTACACAAAATGCAGAGAAGGCCGGAGTGGGCATCTTTTCATATCAGCTTAACTGGTCTTTTGCTCTTCGTCTAGCAGATAACACCCCAATATTTCTTGCAGAATTTCTGGCCATCATTCTAGCCATTAGAATGGCTAGAACGAGCTTTGTGAGAGAGCCTTGGCCAGCTCCGACCTCGAAGATCAGCAACGGCTGATTGCGAGGGCCCAAGACGCGGCCCGAGCTCAAGGCATTCTGGAATGAGGACGCCTCTCCAAAGCTGCATTTAGACATTAAAGATGTTTATTCTCTCTCTCTCTAGCCATTGGAAAATTGGGTACCCAGACATCGAAAGTAAATAATTGTTACCGATGCGCTGTCGGTTTGTACAAATTTAACTTCTACAAATCATTCACACCTACTGAGAATATTTTCGACTCTTCTTCCAGACAATTTGTCTGAAGTCCGCTTTGTATGGGTCCCCGGTCATAGTGGAATTTCTTTAAATGAATCATCTGACTCGCTCGCATCATTGTCACTAAATGGTCCTGTCTTATGGTCCTGTCCTGATTTCGCTTTTATAACAGGTGCTAGATTTAAACGCTTTTTATTTCTAAATTGTACTAAATCATCCCTACTTTCTGCAGAGGATTTTCGACATCTAAATTTCCGGTGGAACACGAGCAAATGCCTTTCACGACAATGCGAGGTGACATTATCAAGCTTCCGTTGTAGAGTTCCCCGCCTAAATTTTTACCTTCATAGATCTGGTTTGTCCATTACTAACCTTTGTTCTTTTTATAATGAACCAGAAACTATGGACCATTTCTTTCTTTCTTGCCGCCGCTTCTCCTCCCTCCGCAGAATGTTCCTCATATATCCTAAAAGTAAGCTTGGTTTAGCGCTTACTACACCAAACATTTAGTCCTTTAGTGCGTGTCAATTAGGCACAAGCCATGGGTCAATGATTTCTGCTATCCACAAGTTTACTGAAGCGTCAGGAAGGCTTCACTGCTAGGGTACCGACCGTGGGACACTTCACTTTATTTTTTCCCCTAAGTTTATGAATATGCCCTCTCAAATTTTTTGTTGGCATTGAGTTGAATATTGCTTTGTATTAAATGTGCCTTTCTCCCACTTTGTTTTGTTAGACGCACATTTCAAATCTAATGTTGCCAATCCCCCTGTGGGTACGAGCCATGTTTTTAGGCAACAACAACAACAACAACGAAAAATTCAAGTACTACCGGCATTACCTTTCTTCATAAGAACAAGCTTTTGGAGAGAAATGGTACTGTGCGAATTTTAGGCCCCGTATTTCATAAACTCCTGAGATTTTCAACACTTGTCGCATAAGGAAAACCGTAAACTCTGTCAAACACGAACACTCGAAGTCGCAGTTACTAGGCTACGCCGTCGATTTCCATTTCGAAGGTTTCACCGACAAAGAGCTGGTCTGGTTCTCTGACCAGACAGTTTCTCCTCCGGCGAACCTCAAGCCGATAATTTTCTCGTTTCTTGTGTAAAATATTCTGATTTGCTCAAATTAACCCTAGAAAATACGTTATGCCTTCTTCTTAAATGCTCAAAATTTGCAAGTTTTGAGTGCCCCGACAATTTACAGAGTGACAGGAAGGTTGGCACTTTCTAGGACTTTCATGCGGGGTCAATAACAAGAGTTCCACTGATTCAGTGAATAAACTTTATATAAGACCAAACTGTTCCTTCCCGAAGGTGGGCGGCCACCATATTCCAGGTAGCCATATATAATTCCGTTCGCGAATTAGACAACGCGAGTCTATAACCTGTATATGTTAGACGATTGTTCAGTAAACAATCAGTTGACAGTCAGTGCCGCGTTGTCATTTTTTTTCTTCCAATTTTCCGTGTCTTGTGTTGTGCTGTTACCAACGTTACGATGAATCCTAACCAAGTGGGCCAATTTGCCGTCTTGATGCAGTATAATACTAGTACTCAGGGCTCTTTGTGTCAGCTCACACCTTGATAACCCAGCCTGTTTGGCCGCCATGATTTCCATGTGTGTGTGTAAGGTCAGGGTTGCATCTGGGCACGTCAGACAAGGCATCTGTGCAGTCGGCGGCAGAAGCGTTCGCTTGGTCATTCACGAAGGTTGTGCAAATTTCTCAAGTCCGACTGGTGGCGACAAGTTAGAACTCATAAGGGCTTGCTTCGAATCGCGCATGCAAGTCATCTAGAGGGTACCCCACGTTCACTGGCAGTGGTGCAACATAGCTAATTTCACCAGCGAATTCCTTTGGCGCAGCGTTCGTCCTACGCTGCTGGTGAAGAAGAAAGGAAAACATGTCCACGGCCATGTGCTTAACCTGACGACGACGCACATTCCGGCGGAATACAAGCAGGTCTCGGGTGTCAGCCCGAAGTACTGCTTCGAGCCTCACCTGAACCCCTTCAAGAAGGTGGCCACACCAAGGCCGGTCTCAACATGTGCCAAAGACGACGAAGGTTCAAGGTGTGTTTCAGAGTGTGTAGATGCCATTGCCGGGACGGAAAGATGGCGGGGTGGCAAGGACGTGCTTAGGCTCCTTGTTAATTTTCGTTGTGAAAACAAATTGCATGTGTTAGTAACTGACAAAGAAGGGTACTTCGTTGTTATGAATTCTGCTTTGTATTCGCAAAAGTCTGAGATAGCAGTTGTGAAAATTTTTAAAGCTCTAAAAGCTGAAGCTGTGAAAGTTAAGCAGCAAGCACTATCTTTGTTTGAAGAAATAAATTTGCCACCTATAACAGCTAGCGTAAGGAAAGCGAAAAATGTGTTTTTACAATCTCACTAGGTTGACATGCCTTTCCGGGCTATAGTCTCGTAAAAAGGCAGGTGGCTGTTGATTGTGTTGCGTTTTCTGCAGAAGAATCTTGTGCGTTTAAAATAGTTGACTTTTTCAATATAGCCAATTCTGACACACTCTGCAAGTACCTGAAAGGGAGTTCGGTGGACATTTGTTGTGCCTTCAGTGTAGATGTGGAAAACTTATATTACTTCCTTCCACATGCCCAGGTTATGAAGGGCGTTTGAGACTCCACAGTGTATTGCAATAATGAAGAAGCCTTCAATAATGGTTGCGGTATTTCAATACAAGCTTTTCTTGAAATTCTGTCTTGTTACTTTATGTTTACCTTTGTTTTGTGGCGAGGGGGTCTTTATGTGCCAAAATCGGGGGTATGCATTGGGTCATGTGTGGCTCCTATCATCAGTGACATAGTTCTAGGTTATATTGACAGGCAACTAGAGATGCACCTTGAAAAGCTTTCATGTGGGGTTTTCCGATATGTTGATTCCTTTATACTTATCAATAGTGACATTCACCCCGAGGGTGTTGACAAAATTATGACGGTATTCAGGCAGCATGGCAATGGTCTTGATCTTACTTTCGAAGTCTCTAAAAGTCATCAACTGCAGCTTCTAAACCTAAGATTAACTTTTGGTACAAGTTGTGTGTGCTATAAATATGATCGCAGGTCGGTGAAGCCCATTTTGATCTATAAATCCAGTCATTCTAATGTTGTAAAATGGGCTATAGCGAAGACTTTCCCAAACGCTGTACCTACGAAGTCGTGTTTCCATATGTACAAGGATGTTTGTATCAGGTCAACCGTTTACTGGATGCTGGTTACCCTGAAGTGATCATTTCATCTGTGCGTGAAACTATGGTTCGTGGTGTCAAGAGTATAAATGACAAAGGTGGTAAAACTGAGTCAGAGAAAAAAAGAAAAAAAAAGCGAAGTAGTACCGTATGTATACAAATTTCCGCATGGGATAAAAACGTTGGTTCCAGGTACGGCATCGATGTCTGTTTTTCTGCGAGACATAAAATAGGTCGCATATACATGCCCGATAATTGACAATATGCAGAAGTATAAGCAAGTTAAGCGAAAGTGCACTGTCAATCATTTGAACAGGTGCATCACATCAGCCGAGCAAGTTGTGTATGTCATTCTGTTATCTTGTGTTAGAGAGTAGGTGGGACAAACGAAACAATGTGTGAATGTTCGACTCGGGGAGCATGAGCTGTCTCTTCAAGAGGTTGTTCTAATTCATTTTCCGGTACTTTGCAAGCCGTGCGGTTGTCGCCCCATTTTTTTTAAAGAAAACTAATGTCACCTTTAAACACGCGAGCCTATTGACAAGAGAAATCTCTGAGGCTTACAGATTACAGATTAGGGACAAGACATGTATCAGCGAACCGTCTATCGTTCTTCACGGCAAGGAGTTTCGTTACATTTCTCATCTTGATTATGTGCAAGTTCATCATAGCTGACTTGACGTATCTCTGTGTCTCGCGCATGTCATGATTATTTGATTTTCGCACCTGTATATGTTATACCATTCTTCAAGAAAATGTCAGTTGAGAGCAAGCGCCGCGTTGTCGTTTTTTCCTTCCTATTGTCCGTGTTTTGTGTTGCGCTGTTAAGTAACTAACGAAGAAGGTAGATTAACGTTGGTACAAATTAGAACAAGATGGAGTAGGATGGATTAAAGTGGAATAATGTAGATTGAGGTTGATTCAAATCAGAACAAGGTGAATCATGGTGGATTAAAGCGAAGTAAGGTGAATTCAAGGGGATTGAGGTTAGTACAAATTAGAGCAAGGTAGACTAAGGTGGATTAAAGTGGATTAAGGTAGGTACAAGTTAGAGCAAGGTGGATTAAGGTAATGTTGTGAAGGAGATGTGGCAATGTCTGACATCACGTATCATGGGCGTAACCAATTAGGAAGTCAGAAAGCTTTGCATTCAAATCTCATAGAGATACTCAATGGAGTGTTAATTTGTTTTTGTTCTGGCTGGATGTGTTTTCATCTTGTTACAATCAGCTGTTTTGTTTCCAGAGTTCTTCCTGCAGTAGCCAGGCATCTCGTTGTTGAGAATATTTGCTTCTCTACGGCTTTACCCTAAAGAATCCAGCTGGGGCAATATTTGCAAGCTGCCACGCTCTGACTTAATGTACATTTTCATTTCTGAAATATATGTTCCTATTTTAATTATTGTTTCTTTTCTTGTGTTCTCTGAATCAAATTTGCTGTTTTTTCAATCAATCTCCCTGATCAACTTCCGGAAGCACGTTCGCACTCAGAACGTTGCACTGCTTATTTACGAAAGGGTTTATACCCATGCAATTAGTGCCCAACTCCGCACAATTGTCGGTGTCGACGTGAAGAAGTCTTTCGACGACGTTCATCATTTCGACGACGTGCACCCACCCCACCCTCAAAAACGTCGTCTACAGAAGTCTGGTATGCGCATAATCTCGTACGTCAGTGACTTTCTCAGAGACCGTGCCATTCGCTTCATAGAACAGGACAGCCAGTCGTCCGAAGTCTATCGCGTCTAGTGAGGAACCTTCCAAGCTGTGTCTTTTCTCCAATGTTTTTTAGTCTCACTATGAAACCTATAAAACGCCTATTCCTTCTTCGAAACACATACCATATATGCCAATGACATCTCGCTTTGGTGCGTTACACCAAGTCCGGGTGAAGTCCGTACAAGCTGCTCTGGATGTCATTGATTCATAAACTCGCACATTTGGAGTTACATGCTCTCAGGAAGAATGGGAGTACATTACACTCCCTAATTAATCCCCACACCAGCAAAGGCGAAGCCTATCGGCGCCTGATCGAGCTTAATTTGGCAATTTGGCGGTCAATACTTATCTCCCCCGTAAAGTCATTCTTGTCGGATTTATGTAGCAACAAGGCGGTGCCAACTGCGAACAACTTTGGCGCACACTAACACAAATCAGTCAGGTCCCCTACATGATCAATGCTATCACCAAAAGGTGTTCAGGTCTTCATGAACTAGAACTCAACAAAATAGTGAAAGGTGCCATCTATTCACGCATCATATGCGGCCTCCCTTACGTCACCATCAGAAGTACAGAATGCCGCCTCCTCGAAGTAGCACTTCGAAAGTTCCGCCGCATTGAAATGAGAGTACCCAGCTCTGCCATGACCACTTACCTTCGAGTGGCTGCACTCCATAGCACGCTCTACGATAAGCTGCAAGCGCACCTCCAGGGCAAACAACATCTCGCCTCATTTCATTAAGGCCACGAAATCCTCCGTGAACGGGGCTATGACACCAGTAGCCTCCCTGCTATTCCTCTAAATCTTCCACTACCAGCTCCAAGACTTGGTTATTTCCCGTAACATGGAATAAAAATCCGAAATATAACAATGGACGCCGTCAAGCCAGAGCTGAGAACCACCAAACTCCCTCACCTGAGACATATTAGGTCGATGCTACTCACACCACGCACAGAACCACCACGGCAGTTGTGGGCCCAGGTGTCAACATCGTGCGTCATCACGAAGCAGACTCAACCCCCACTGACGCTGACGTCCTAGCCAAGGCAAGCTACTTGCCTGCGTTATCAAAGCAAACACACAATTACTTTTTGCAGCGATACCAAAAGTTTCCGTCGGGCTTTCGAATTAAGCACTGTGCCACCCAACCTACGAGTGACATTAACATCCCACATGCAGACCCCCTCATGCCTACATGTCCAGCTTGTGCAGGAGCCTGGCCACCAGGAGTCCCGGTTACTGAGGAAGCTCGTAACCTAGCTCGTGAAACCTCTACACCGTGCACCCCCATACCGTGGCATGAAACGTATTGCCCGAGCGCGCAGCAGTCTGAGCACCGAAAGTAACGTGGCGCAAACCTCAAAGCACTGCTCCCTCCCCCATACCCTTCTATGCGCCTTCATAATGCGAACCTCATCACGCCGGCCAAGACACTGACCCTTCGAATGACGCTACATAGAACCCCATAGAGGAGCGTCGCGGCCGCATGTACTGCTAGTTGTGGGGGCTTACTCTGATGCTATCCAAGCATACCGGATCTGTCCCCGAGCATGTTTATCACCATTCTCCTACGTCTTCCACATTTCAACTTGATAAAGTTAGACCAAGGCCCCATGGGGCGCACAGTAAATGCTCTGGCCTCGGCCGCCTCCACGTTCTCCATATTCAAGGCACCTCACTACGCACCTGACCCCCGACAGCTTCGTTATTCTTGCTTTTATATAAAATGGCGATGCAGACAAAACATCGCCACAAAAGCATGTCTTGCTCACTATATAATGTTCCAGTTCCTTTTTTCCGGGTGTAGAGCGACACTGACGATCTTATCCATACTGACAGAACCTTCGTGTCATTGAGGTGACAACTATGGAAGTAACCTGTGTGATATGCGTACGTGTCAATATAATGTATTACCATTGTGTCTACGTTTACTTGATCCCGTGAAGTTATCCTTGCCTATTACGATGACTTACCCATCTCGGCCACTTTCTCTTAACCAATACTCTAACCTTCTTCTGCTGATCTCCACCTGCTGATCTCGTCACTAGCTGCTTTCCTTCCACAGACGGTCAAATGGTAACGCTAGCACTCAAATCCTTCTGGTGATATCCGCTTTATCTGACTCTTGAAATCGTCTGAATCCATTTAAAAACTTCATTTTTTGAAGGGTATTGATGTTTGCTCTTTCTCAAATGCATTCTAACGGCGCTCTTCTCCAACGTAAACGCTCTTCACCAATTACACTGAAACATTACTGTACCAGTGCAAGGGAGACTGCTGTTGTGTGGTTTTAACTAAAATATTAAAGTAACAAAAACACTCAGGTTAGCATGTGGTACACGAATGACGTCAGCAAAAGCACCTCTACATCGCATATATTATTCGCAGTGTTTCGAATAGTTTCGCAAGGCTCATACGAATGACGTCAGCAAAAGCACCTCTACATCGCATATATTATTCGCAGTGTTTCGAATAGTTTCGCAAGGCTCATCACTGACAGGTAAGCAGTCAATGATTGGATAAAGATAATAAGGAGTGATGACGGGTTATATAGGTCTCATGACCACTGATAATAGTTCGACGCAGATGGCTAACGCGCTAAAAAGTGATAAGGGCTATAATGGTCCGATGAGTTCTGAGAAGGTCTGAGAAGAGCTGATAAGGACCGGATCAAGCTCGAGAAGACTGATAAGGACGGATAATGACTCATAAGGGTCCGAATAATTACGATAAGCTTGGTAACCACCTCTAAGCGTTGATAACTGTCGAATTAAGTACGATAAGGTCGATAACTACCAAAAAGGGTTGATGAGGGCCCGATTACTTGCGATAAGGTTGATAACAACGACGAAGGGTTCATAAAGGTCGAATCAGGTACGATAAGTTCGATAGAAACCTAGGGGTTCATTCAGAAGGATCGCATCGAGTTAAATAAGGTTGATAAGCACCGATCAGAGTTGATAAGGGTTTTTGCTGGTCGGATCAAGTTTGATAAAATTTGTAATGACACCTGGCCGCATGGAGATAAGCAAGTGGCACAATCCATACGCTTACTTAGCGGCAGTGGACATTCTGCATAATTGTTTCGTTGCCAACTTCATTTCTTTCGTCATACGCGTATTGTGTTTGTCAATTCAGGCACATTCACACTTCCACATCCAATAATGTGTATTAGCCGAGAATGCGTACATATCGAGTGGCCCATAACCAGCTGCAAAATCTCCTAACCAAAGTTGTCTTTTAACACTTGAAAGACCGAAGCACCAAGTACACAAATGGGAAGATGTAGTAGAGTTAACAATAGCATCATCCAATTTCCTGGCTGCATTGACAAGCGCGGAATCTTCTGTGATCGATAAAAAGCATAACTACATCATTTCATCTCGTTTTGTATTTCATATCTATCAAAACTTGCAACCAAACTTACTAAACACACTAATTGCATCGCACCACGAATGGCGCAGTTGTGTGATTCACAAACGCTCAGGTAAACACCCACACCGAACACAATATACGGAAATTCCGAGCTCTAAACTTTAAAACATAATGTGTCTATAATAGACGGGTACTCATCACAACGTAAGGTAAAGAAATTCCACATTATCACAATATAATGTTCGATTCTATGAATATTGAGGTTGTGAATACAATTAAATTTCTTGGTGTAACCTTCTCCAGGAACTTGCAATGGAATGACCACATAGACTCAATTCTCCAGAAGCGCAGCATCACAGTTGGTATGCTAAGCCGCAATAGATAATCATTCCCCCACTTCTGTTATCATACTGCTTTATAATGCTTTGCTTGCCTTGCAGATCAAGTACGGTCATTTAGTATGGGTTACGAAATCAGACTTTAACAATGTGCTGGTCATGCTGAAAAGGACGCTACGTATCATTTCCAATTAATCCAAAACTGAATACACCACACCTGTCTTCGATAGGTACAACATAAGGAAAATTCATGAATTTTACAGATACTCTTAAGGGAGTA